>NC_134355.1:231338144-231438144 GCF_048569485.1 Anomaloglossus baeobatrachus
TTGAATTGTCCTCATACCTCTCCTCCTGCTCCCTCTTTGACCGGCTTCAATCTGGCTTCCGACCACATCATTCTACCGAAACTGCCCTAACCAAAGTCACCAATGATCTACTAACCGCCAAAGCCAAGCGACACTACTCTATCCTCCTCCTCCTGGACCTGTCCTCTGCCTTCGACACAGTAGACCATTCCCTCCTACTACAGATTCTCTCATCTCTGGGCATCACAGACTTGGCCCTATCTTGGATCTCCTCATACCTAACCGACCGAACTTTCAGCGTCTCCCATTCTCACACCACTTCCTCAGCTCGCCCCCTATCTGTCGGTGTCCCTCAAGGCTCAGTTCTTGGACCCCTGCTGTTCTCCATCTATACCTTCGGCTTGGGACAGCTCATAGAGTCCCACGGCTTCCAGTATCATCTCTATGCCGATGACACACAGATCTACCTCTCTGGACCTGACATTACCTCTCTACTAACCAAAATACCACAATGTTTGTCTGCTATTTCATCCTTCTTCTCTGCACGATTCCTAAAACTTAACATGGACAAAACAGAGTTTATTGTCTTTCCTCCTCCTCACTCACCTCCTCCAACAAGCCTTTCCATCAAACTTGATGGTTGCTCACTCACCCCAGTCTCACAAGCTCGTTGCCTTGGAGTAACCCTCGACTCTGCTCTATCCTTCAAGCCACACATCCAAGCCCTCTTCAACTCATGCCGATTACAACTCAAAAATATCTCCCGGATCCGTGCTTTTCTTAACCAAGAATCTTCAAAAACATTAGTGCATGCCCTCATCATCTCCCGCCTCGACTACTGCAACCTCCTGCTCTCTGGCCTCCCTTCCAACACTCTTGCACCCCTCCAATCTATCCTAAACTCTGCAGCCCGCTTAATCCACCTCTCCCCTCGCTACTCCCCAGCCTCGCCACTCTGCCAATCCCTTCACTGGCTTCCCATCGCCCAACGACTCCAGTTCAAAACATTAACCATGACATACAAAGCCATGCACAACCTGTCTCCTCCCTACATCTGTGACCTAGTCTCCCAGTACCTACCTGCACGCAACCTTAGATCCTCACAAGATCTCCTTCTCTGCTCCTCTCTTATTTCCTCTTCCCACAATCGTGTACAAGATTTCTCCCGTGCATCCCCCATACTCTGGAACGCTCTACCTCAGCACATCAGACTCTCCCCTACCGTGGAAAGCTTCAAGAGGAACCTCAAGACCCACCTCTTCCAACAAGCCTACAACCTACAATAGCCCTCAGCCCAGTAGACCACTGCGCAACCAGCTCTGTCCTCACCTATTGTACCATCACCCATTCCCTGTAGACTGTGAGCCCTCGCGGGCAGGGTCCTCTCTCCTCCTATACCAGTCTGTCTTGTACTGTTAATGATTGTTGTACGTATACCCTCTTTCACTTGTAAAGCGCCATGGAATAAATGGCGCTATAATAATAAATAATAATAATAATAATATATATATATATATATATATGAAAGCAAAAGTATTTATAAATATGTATGTTAGGCTACATCAACTAGAATACGTATCTGGGTCTGTGAAATTGCTGAATTGAGTATTTTAGGTCACTTAATTCTTACCCCTAACACGGTCACTCAATTCTCACCCCTAACATGGTCACTCAAGAAGCTGCCGATTTTTATAAACTTCACTTTCCTGGATTTCAAAATCTATACATCCGAGCTGACACTAAAGGTATGTATAGAATCAGCCTGATAGTGCCAGTATAGCACTGCCTTTAGGTTCTATACAAAATTCCTGGTGATTGGTTCCCTTTAAGCTTTAATGCAAAAAAAATACAGTGCTTACAATAAAAGGTATAAAAAATGCAGATAAAAACGACACACAAATAAGCAAAATGGTTATAAATTAAAAAGGGAGAAAATATCAGAACTACCTAACTTTCCAGTCTAAGAAACCTTCTGCTTCCTTGGAGAGATGAGAAAAAGAAATATGGAACACACTCCAGCATAGGCAGACCCCTACATGTGAACAGCTTCTTTTTAGTGACCAAGACTTTTATATGGTTGATCATGGCCTGTTTCTAGGAATGGCCTAGATTTTTAAAATTCTAATCTCAGGTCAGTGACTGGACCGTGGGCTAATTTAAGGATTAGTATATTGCATATTAAATGCCTTGTTTTTCCCAGCACCCCCCTTCCCATAGTAAATAGAGAATGTCAGGCCTAGCCACCAGGTACCATTTGTTCAGGCTTTGAAGCTCTGCAGAGGTGCCAGAAATGACACCCACCCTGTGTATTTTCAAGGAAACCACCCTTGGATCGGAGTTCCTGTAATTAGAAGATCTAAAGTTTATGCCCTTTGTAGAGGTGGCAGACTTAAACTTTACTGCTGTCTATCCTACGTTTACCTACAGTTACATATTTCCTTCACAGTCCCCATTCTTTAGTAATGTGCTCATCCTGGTCCCCATTCTGTAGTAATGTGTCCATCCTTGTACCCATCCTGTAGTAATGTGGCCATTTTGAATCCCATCATGTAGTAATGTTCCCACCCTTGTCCCCTTTCTGTAGTAATTTGCCCATACTGTAGTAATGTGATGATCCTGGTCCTCATCCTGTAGTAATGTGCCCATCCTTGTCCCCATGCTGTAGTAATTTTCCCATGCTGTAGGAATGTGCCAATACTTGTCCCCATCTTGTTTCCCCTGTATTAATGTACTCATCCTGGTCCTCTTGTAGTCATGTGCCTATTCTTGACCCCTTGTAGTAATGTGCCCATTCCTGTCCCATTGTAGTAATGTGCCCATCCTTGTCCCCATCCTGTTGTAATGTCTTTTTCCTTGTCACCTTGTAGTAATGCCCCCATCTTGTTGTATTGTCCCCATCTTGTTATAATGTCCCCATCTTGTTATAATGTCCCCATCTTGTTATAATCTCCCCATCTTGTTATAATGTCCCCATCTTGTTATAATGTCCCCATCTTGTAATATTGTTTCCTTCTTGAAGCAATGTTCCATCTTGTAGTAATGTGCGCAATGTTAGCTGCTGGTCTCTAATTGGCCGGCTGCCATTGCAGCCTTTCTCTGTGCAGCGCCGCCTGTACATTCAAGTGAGGTAAAGCGCTAACTGCGGTGGCTGCCCCCTGTGCCGGTCTGCGATCGCCATTGAGTCTACGTGCAGGCAGCTTGTTTGAGACTATTGGTCTCAACTAGAGATGAGCAAACGTGAGGTTCAGGTTCGGAAACAGACTTCGCAAAAAAACTTCGAATTTTGAGTGAGTTACAAGTGAAAACCACTCAAGTGAGCCGGGCTGTGCTTGGGTATGAGTGATGCTCAGCTCAGTGCAAGCCGTGTAGTGTTTGAACAACTTGCACTGGGGTTAAAATCAGCGTAATCTGAATAAAAAAAAAAACCTATTTGAAAACGTCCATCCACTCTCCCCCTGAAGTGATTTGTTTGTGGACGGAGACTCAAATTGCCAATCAGTGATTCCGAACCACCTCGGACCAAGTTCGGACCAGTGGAGGTTTGAGAATTCTTGGGCGTGATGTGCCATGCTCAACTTCCAGTGACCAGTATGAGAGAGTGTGTGAGCGATAACATCAAATTTACACACCTGCTCCCTATTCTCACCTGAGACCTTGTAACACTGAGTCACATGACACCAGGGAGGGAAAATGCCTAATTGGGCATAATTTGGATATTTTCACTTAGTGGGTGTACTCACTTTTGTTGCCAGTTTAGACATTAATGGCTGTGTGATGTTATTTAGAGGACGCACAAAATTTACACTGCTATACAAGCTGACACTGACTACTTTACATTGTTCTAAAGTGTCTTATCTTTGGTGTTGTTCCATGAAACGATATAAAATATTTGCAAAAATGTGAGTGTACTCACTTTTGTGATGTACTGTAGCTCTCTGCTTTAAGGGCATAAATATTAATACTTTGAAAATTGCAAAATTGTGTCAACATTTTCAAAAAAAATTCCGATGTGTTCACAAATTAAAATTTAAACCTAAATTTACCACTAATATCATAGTATCATCATAGTATCATAGTTTTAAGGTTGAAGGGAGACTCTAAGTCCATCTAGTTCAACCCGTAGCCTAACATGTTGATCCAGAGGAAGGCAAAAAACCCCAATGTGGCAAACAAGTTCCAATGGGGAAAAAATGTCCTTCCTGACTCCACATCCGGCAATCAGACTAGTTCCCTGGATCAATACCCTGTCATAAAATCTAATATACATAACTGGTAATATTACATTTTTCAAGAAAGGCATCCAGGCTCTGCTTAAATGTTAGTAGTGAATCACTCATTACAACATCATGCGGCAGAGAATTCCATAGTCTCACTGCTCGTACAGTAAAGAATCCTCGTCTGTGATTATGATTAAACCTTTTTTCCTCAAGACGTAGCGGATGCCCCCGTGTTCCAGTCGCAGGCCTAGGTGTAAATAGATCTTTGGAAAGGTCTCTGTACTGTCCCCTCATATATTTATACATTGTGATTAGATCTCCCCTAAGCCTTCGTTTTTCCAGACTAAATAACCCCAAGTTTAATAACCTGTCTTCGTATTGCAGCCCCCCCATTCCTCTAATAATCTTGGTCGCTCTTCTTTGCACCCTCTCCAGTTCAGCTATGTCCTTCTTATATATCGGTGACCAGAATTGTACACAGTATTCTACGTGCGGTCGCACTAGTGACTTGTACAGAGGTAGAACTATATTTTTTTCATGAACACTTATACCTCTTTTAATACATCCCATTATTTTATTAGCCCTGGCAGCAGCTGCCTGACACTGTCCACTAAAGTGAAGTTTACCATCCACCCATACACCCAAGTCTTTTTCTGTGTCTGTTTTACCCAGTGTTCTACAATTAAGTACATAATCATAAATGTTATTTCCTCTACCCAAGTGCATGACCTTACATTTATCTACATTAAACTTCAATTGCCACTTCTCAGCCCAATCCTCCAATTTACATAAATCTCCCTGTAATATAAAATTATCCTCCTCTGTATTGATTACCCTGCAGAGTTTAGTATCATCTGCAAATATTGAAATTCTACTCCGCATGCCCCCAACAAGGTCATTTATAAATATGTTGAAAAGAAGCGGGCCCAATACTGACCCCTGTGGTACCCCACATGCAGACCCATGTGTCACGAAAAACCCATTCTCAGAATTACTGGGATATGTTGAAGCGTTCCAGACTTATTACCACATAACATTACTCTGGTCAGAATTGGAAAATGTGGCCTGGTCAGGAAGATGAAAACAGGCTTGGGTGAAGGGGTTAAAGCTTAACAATCGTGTTAATTTTCATTTCATAAATCAGTTGTACACATGAAAATATCCAAGTTTGTAATATATGTATGACATGTAATATAGAATATAATTTTTACATCAGACAAATTTGCTTCTTTCACTGCCAGAATTGATCAGTCATTATCAAAATTCTCAATTAAAACCTCGCTCTCAAGAATTGATCTTGCCCTGGGCAATGCGCCTATAGCAAGGACAGTAAGCTTCGTGGAATATTTTCCCCATAGCATTTCAGATCATACCCCACTTCGGTTAGTGATACGGTTGGGCGTGGGGGGGGGGGGATACTACCATATTCCCTAAGAGTAGTAAGATCCCTAATCTACTGTACTTGAGGAATTCTTCTGTCATAACCAGGGGTCGTCCTCGAGGGCTATGGTATGGGGGACACAATGAAGACATTTCTCAGAGGGATCCTTATTAAGGAGGTAAATGGGATTAAAAATTAATCTAAAGAGTTTGAGAACACATTGAGGAGAGAGGCCCAAGAGGCTGAGTCAACTTACGTTGCTCATCCGTCGGACGGTAATAAGGCCACATTGGAACACGCCCAGAAACAGCTATCCCAGCACATGTTGACAACAGCAGGGGATATGTTATTCTTTAAAAAGCAAAACTAGGCGTGTCCTGGCTATGGAAGAGTGAGGACGTGTTTGTCTCAACTCCTGCCACCGGACTACATTACTGACAATTAAACCAGCCCAAGAGCCTGGAAGAAAAAAATATGCAGCGCAAGAGAAGGGAGAGCTCCCAGGGGCCCAGCAGAGGAGCATCACGGACAGAGGAGAAGGGAATCAGAGGCTTCCTTACTGGGCCAAAGCAGAGGACAGCACCGCAGACATCTTCCAAGATGGAGAGGCAGGGGAATCCCCAGCAGCAGCAGAGACAGAGGGAGGAAACCACCCGGGCACCGGAGGAGAGGCAGCTGATAACCCCAGACAACCTGCATGCAGGGTCTCAGGTACAGGGCAGCCCTGGAGCAGGGAGCATGGGTACAACCCCCACCATTGCTGATTGCAGACCTGCAGTGGGGAGGCCTCAGGAGGGGGGAGAGGTGTCCTTACCCCTGTCACAGGAGGAGGACAATAATAAATCTCAAGCAGAGGCTGTTAATGCTGCAAATGGGGAACAGGGCCCTGCTAGTGGAAATCTTCAGTGAGACACAGCCTGAGTCAAAGTGTGTATGATATGGAAATGCAAGCAGAGTCAGAGGCTGCCACAAGTACAATAAGATCACATGAACCAGGAGTGCTGACAGAACTTAATGAAATCCGGGCACACATCTCTTCTATGCCCACCAGAGAAGATATGGAGACATATATAGCAAGGCTGGAACAGGCATACCGCACAGAGCTGTCTGCTCTGAGGGGGGAGGTGGAAAGAGTGGACACTCGGAACCAAATACAGGCAGCTAAAATACAGAATATAGAAGACACCACTCAGCCACAAGGGGCCATTTTGGATCAACACTCCCGCCAAATACAATATATGGTGGAAGCAATGGACGATGCTGAAAACAGGGGCCGGAAAAACAATTGAAGAGTCCGGGGTTTACCAGAGTCTGTTGAACCTAAGGATCTCCAGAGAGCCCTCCAAGTGATGTTTAATGAGATCCTGGGTGAACCATCAAGCCAACCCCTGGAGCTAGACGGAGTTCATAGAGCGCTTGGCCCTAGACTTACACAAAATGACAGACCTCGAGATGTGATTTGCAGGGTCCACCGTTATGTCCTTAAAGAGGCCATCCTGTTTAAGCTGCGCAGTGGAGTTTCACCAGCATACGAGGGGAGCCAAGTCCAGATTCTGCAGGAATTATCCCGTTTCACTTTACAAAGAAGGAGAGCACTGAAACCTCTCCTGGACATGCTCTGTTCTTATGAGTTTCAATACAGCTGGGGATTTCCCTTCCGCCTGCAGGTCCGACACGCGGGAAGAATGCATGTTCTTAGGAACCCGACTGATATGCCATCATTTGCTGCAGCCCTGGACATTCCATTGGTGCCTATAGAGGAATGGCCGGTGTTTCCAATGGGGGGGATGGGGTGCTGCCCCAGATGGTGATCGGATGCGTGGCCCTCGAAGAGGAAGACCAGTCTGATGTTTAAGGAGTTATTGGTTTATAAACAAAAATTCATTGTTTCTCAATAGAATGTACCTCCCAGTTTTGCCATAATTTTTTTGCCAGGGGATTAAGTCTTACTGATTATGAGGGAGGGGGGTTCCCTCCCGCCTTCTGGAAGGGAATGGGGCGGGGGGGCACCCCTTGACTGTGTATAACACAATATTCTCTCTAGACCTTGTGTCCTCACGTTATATAGGGCTCTGGCTGACAAACTAAGTTGAATAATTGCTTATTGTTAGTCCGGGGTTAGCTCCTTTGTAGAAAGTTCCCTCCCTGATTGGGATAACATGCCATAAAGGAGTGGCGTAGTCTCACCATCCCTAGGTTAGACAGTTTGGTATCTCTTATACCTATACAGTTACTTTTAGTCTTTTTAGACCCGACGTTAGGGTCTTGTTCTGACCTTGCAGGCGGGAGGCACTCTGACCTCCTTGCCTTTTGGTTTCTACTGCTTTGTTGTATTCTCGACCTTCTTACCTCTTCTTTTTTTATTTCCTCTTCTCTTTCCCTGCTCTTCCTATCCTACTTGCCTGCACATCTCTCTCTCTCCCTAGAGTCCTCACCGTTCCTCCGCATTGGAATGACGCAGATTAATTGGGGTTCACTAAATGTGAGGGGACTTAATGTCCCGCAAAAACGCTCCCAGATATTTTTTGACATGCACAAAAAATGAGTCCATATACTATTGATCCAAGAAACACATTTTAAAACGGGCCACCTCCCCATCTTTAGAGACAGATATTACACTAACTGGGTCCACAGTTCCAACCCAGAGTCAAAATCCAAGGGAGTGTCCATAGTCATCCATAAGTCCCTAGTGCACACAGTTATAGATACACGGGTGGACACTGAGGGAAGGTTTATATTCCTGAAAATTAATGTTAACTCATCCATTTTCACCATTGTCAATTGGTATCTACCGAATAGAGATCCGGCGACGACCTGCTCCTCTCTCCTGTCATCACTGGATGAATTCGCAGAAGGGACCGTGATCGTGGGCGGTGATATAAACTTCACTTTGGACCCTAATGTAGACACAACGTCGGGACATAACTTTCTCTCAATAAGGAAACTAACGAAGGTTAAACGTTGTATACAGGAACTCAGATTAGTGGATGCATGGAGAACACTGCACCCAGTAGACCGTGACTACACATTTTTCCCCGGCTCACTCTTCGTATAGCTGCATAGACCTATTCCTTGTAAGTCAGAAGGCTCTGACATGGCAGATACAGGCCTCTATAGGCAGTATCTCTTGGTCAGATCATGCCCCCATATTTTTGAGCCTCACTATCCCGGATGGGCCTGGGAGGCCGTGGTCTTGGCGGTTGAATGATAGTCTGCTGAGGGACCAGGGATGCTTGAAAGACCTGCAGAACACAATAGATAAATTCTTGAAGATTCACTCAGGAGACACTACTACCCTACCTGTTCAATGGGAGACACTCAAGTGTGTGTTGAGAGGGATTCTGATCAAACATGGGGCTAGGATTAAGAGGGAGAGAGCCCAAACCATTCTGTCTCTACTTCAGAATATTTCAGACCTAGAGAAGATCCATAAGCAGACATTATCCCCAGTGACACTGACAGAGCTAGTTAAAAACAGAGAGGAACTTAAATCCATTCGGGACCGACAATACGAGCGCCACAGGAATAGACTAAAAAGATTTATGTATGAATATGCGGACAAATGTGGCAGACCACTAGCTAGGTTATTACATCCGAGGGGGGACCCCAGTCACATCCCTACGATCAAAAAATCGGACGGCCTTTTGACTCAGAACCCAATCCACATAGCGTAGCAGTTTCAAAAATATTATAGTGACCTTAACGACATAAGGGGCAAATTTGGGGATATGCCACAAGAAGCTTTGGAGACTAAAATAAATGATTACATACTTAAAACAGCCCTGCCGACTATACCCAATACTGAGGTTGAAAACCTAGAAGCAGACTTTACAGAGACAGAAGTGGCATCTATTATCAGGGATTCTCCCTCAGGCAAAAGCCCAGGTCCGGACGGGTTTACCCCTAAGTTCTATAAAATTTTTCAGACCCAGTTATCCCCGTTCATGACCAAAGTATTTAACTCCATATCTGAAAACTCCCAGTGGGTAGCACAGTCTCTTGAAGCACACATGTGTTATCCCCAAACCGGGAAAGGACCACTTGCTGGTTACAAATTACAGACCCATCTCACTGATTTAATTTAGATTTGAAATTTTTCTCTAAAGCACTTGCCAACAGACTTGCCCCGTCCCTGCCTGGGATAATACATGCGGACCGGGTGGGATTCGTAAAAGGCTGGGAGGCACGGGACAACACCAACAAATTGTTCCTCCTGATGGCTCGGTCAAAGGCTCAGTCTCTCCCCATGTGTTTACTTTCAGTGGACGCGGAGAAGGCCTTCGACCGGGTCAGTTGGAGCTTTATGATGGCAGTCTTGAGCCAGGTGGGTTTGGGTCAGAAATTTTTGGGTAGAATTGCGTCCCTGTATACGAGACCCTCAGCAAAAGTCAGGACTAATGGGTTTCTATCATAGTCCTTTCTGGTCCACAATGGAACGAGACAGGGATGTCCACTGTCACCCCTCTCATAGTCATGAAGCACCTTGCGGTCGCCCTGAGAAACAACACAAGCATTCACGGGATAGAGACGGGGGGGAGGGGGGTACCGTAAGCTGGCTCTATTCGCGGATGACCTTCTCATGTTCATTTCCCAACCACACATATCCTTCCCGTCCTTGCTCAAGGAGTTCGAAGAGTTTGGCAACTTAAGCAACTTCAAAGTAAATTTTTCCAAATCAGAGGCCATGAGCGTGACTTTATCGGCAGAAGACCTTGCGAGAGTATCACAAAACTTCCCTTTTAAGTGGCAACCGTCAGTTTTAAAATATCTGGGAGTTATGGTACCTAGGGATCCAGCAAAAATTGTACATCACAATTTTTTCCCCTTATTAGAAAGGACAATCAGGGACTTAAAGAAATATGACAAAAAGAGATTGACGTGGTTTGGGCGTATAAACGCGATAAAAATGGATGTGTTACAGAGGTTCCTGTTTCAGACAATACCCATACAGCTACCGCTAAGTTACTTCTCCATAATCCGGACAGCCTTGTCTGGGGGAACAGGAGACCCCGAACAGGAATTAAAACTCTGACCAGACACAAAAGTGATGGGGGGGCGGGGCTCCCAAATTTTCAGTTATATTAAAAGGCAGCTATCCTAACGAGATTACTGGACTGGCATTTTCATGGTAATTCGAAACAATGGGTGGTGATTGAACAGGATATGCTGGGAACTCCCTTACATTTACTTCCATGGTTAGAGAAAGAAAGCAGGATCCAGATAGCGAAAGGAATGGAGTTCACGCGGACAGCGATGGGGATGTGGGATGGAGAGATAAAAAAGGGATCTCTCTCTCAGGAGCAGGGCCCACTTACCCCCGTATTCGGTAATAAGAAGTTCCCCCTCAGGACTCCACTCCCATAGATTCGGGGGATTTACTCGGGCGGATGATACTCGTTTTTGTCACGTGCTCCAGGGACACACCCTACCAACTTATACTTCCATGCAAGCCATAGGGAAAGGGATTTCCTGGATGGAATATATGCAGTTGAAATCTTTCCTCTCGTACCAGGACAGGGAGAGAAGGATGAGGACACCCCCTACTCCTTTTGAGAAAGTATTTTTACAGGGGTCATCACCTGGACATGGCATCTCACTCATTTATAAAATGCTGAACCAGAGAAATAGGGTGGATAAACCTCACTTTGTAGGTGGGGAGAGGAACTGGGAGAGGATATTCCAGAGGCCGATTGGAGCAGAGCATACCTGTGGACCCACAAGCTTTCCTTGGCGTGTGCCGCTCAAGAGAAAAGTTATAAAATTCTCTCAAGGTGGTACCATTACCCAACTAAACGACATGCTATATTTCCCTCTGTGTCTGATGTGTGCTTGAGGTGTGGCACAGACACAGGTACAATGCTACACATATGGTGGAGCTGTACTAAGCTGCAACCCTTTTGGGACTCAGTGTTCTACCTGTACAAAAAGATGAGCAGAGGTGAAAGAGAAAAGTCCCCCCAGGTTGCCCTTCTTTCTATGCTCCCAGGAGCTATTAAAACACAAAAAAGGGATATGTTGCGATTTTGCCTGGCGGCTGCCCGTACGATTATCCCACGATTTTGGAAACAGACTAGATGCCCTACGGTACTGGATTGGTTGGAGGAGATGACAAACCTCCAGAGAATGGAGGAGCTGACAGCAGAACTAAATGGGAACACAGAAAAATTTACTACAGTTTGGGGACCATGGATTATGTTCATGGAGTCCCCAGAGTTTGTGGAGAGTTTGGCGAGCTTTTTGAACTGAGAAACGGTGGGGAGTCTCATTCCTCCTCCCCCCCTTTTTTTCTTTTCTTTTCTTGCTTTCCCCATTCTCCCCCCTTCTCTCTAATTTCCTCTTCTTTATGCTTGTATCTTTCCTCTTCTTTCTTTCTTTTCTGAACATTAATCTGCATTTTTCTAGTTTCATTTTTTATATGAAAATATTTATCAATAATTCATAAGACAATAGACATACAAGGAGAATGAGTATATTAGGATACGGGAAGTCAAAAGAAGTGGGAATTCTGACCTATAATTTATAAGTGGTTGTATGGTAATAACACCAAGATAATTTGAAGAATTCCAAGAAATTTAGTAATGTAACAATTTCTGGATGTTATCCCGGCATTGAGAAATTGATATTTATGTATTGCAATTGCACAAATGATATGTTTGTATGTTGACAACAGTTTCATCAATAAAACAGATTTGAAATAAAAAGCAAAACTATTTTTAAGAAGGGGAAAGGGTGGGTCATTTGTTGGCAGTTGTGTCGCGGGCCCAGCAGGGATCATCCTTCGTTGCAGAAATGAAGAAGAGGGACGGATCGCAGACGCAATCTGACAGGGAAGTGCTGACGGTGTTTCGGGAATTCTTTGGGGAGCTCTATAGTTCTAAAGTGTCCCCTGTGGTGGAGGACATACAGGCTTTCCTGATGCAAGGAAACATACCGTCCCTCTCGCATGACAATGTGCGGACTTTAAATGCCCCATTTAGTCTAGATAGCTTGCCGGCTGAGGTCTTTAGGTCCTATAGTTCTGTACTATTACCCCAGTTGCTGGAAGTATTTAATGAGGCACTGGAGAATGGGAGACTATCGCCCTCCATGAAAGAAGCCATCATTGTGGTCATTCCTAAACAGGATAAAGACCCCAGTCTGCCGCAATTCTATCGTCCGATATACCTCCTCCCCTTGGACGTTAAAATTCTTGCAAAGCTCTTGGCTAACCGGCTAACACAGGCAATAACTTCCCTTATACACCCCGACCAAACTGGTTTTATGCCAAATCCATTAACGTCCGACGGCTCTATATGAATCGGCAACTACCCGCGGAAGGGGATCAGTTTAAAGCTGTGGTCTCTCTAGATGCCGCTAAAGCATTTGATAGTGTTGAGTGGAACTTTTTATGAATGGTACTGGCTTATATGGGCCTTGGCGAAAAATTTATCTCTTGGGTTAAATTGCTGTATGCAGCTCCCAGCGCCAGGGTAAAGGTCAATGGGTTGGTATTCAAGGGGTTTTCATTGGCCAGGGGGACTAGGTGTGACGACATGGACTCTCATGGGTTAAAGTTTCTTAAAATCCAGCCAGACAGCCTGATAGATTGTCTATAGATGGGGGAGAAGTCCCTCATTGTTTTTACAAGACTCTTGTTGACTCAATGTATTTGTTTTGGCCACTGAAAGCTAGACGTATTGTTCTCCAGACATTTCCAGTAACCATTGTATTGTAGTTGTGTATTGATAATGTAATTACCTTAGTAGCCATTGTCTAGTCGGTGACTCCCAGTTTACATGTACACCCTCAGTCTTTCTATGCACATCATTTGAATGAACATTGTCCATGCGGCTTGAGATTCCTCCAATGGGAGAAGCAATCTTGCCCAGCCAATCGATGAGGACGCAGTGTATCCAAGTGGAAGGTTGTGGCTATAAAGGGGACTTCTTTAAGCCACCAGGGGTTGTTGATGGATGCTGATGGATCCAGTCTAAGCTCTTTGGAGCTGACTAGAGGATCAGGATATCTTATGGCTTCAATCTAGGGACTCCGGATCCGGTTGGAGACCATATCCACAGCCTAGGGATTTCGACTCCGGCTGCCAGGATTTTAACATCAAACCAGGACTACCTAAGGAGGACACTCAGGTTGGGACAGTTCAGTCACCTGTTACAGACTTTGCAGACCTCAGACAGCTTGGAACCTGTGAGGCATGGACATTCTAAATCCCTGGTGAGCCAGCGGAAGGGTGAGACTCTGTTGCCTGTTACATTTGTGTGTTTTGCTGGTTATGTGTTATGTGCCGTTAATTGTTGGGGATCCAATAAAGTCTAATTATTGTGGTTCCCTCACCCTGTGTTGTCTGAGTAGTGTTACGCCCACGGTTAAGGAGGCCGGCGTTCAGTTGGGATGAGCCCTGAGCCACGCTGTCTTTCTAAAGACGGCGGGTTTTAGTGGACGAGAGCACCCACTGAGCCCCGTGTCTCCACAATTGGTGGCAGCAGTGGGATACTACTCAGCCTGGTTTACCCAGGGGAGCTGCAGTGGACTGGTGTTTTCGGACACCGTCCAGGGCTCAACAACCAGGGAGGCACATAAGCATACCCAGCAGGCCATAGGGGAGGCATTCAGGTTTCGGACGCTGCCATGTCCAACCCCACCAGCTCAGCCATGGGACAAGGACCAGAGAGGAGTTACGACCGCAGCAGTAAATGGATGCTGCAGGATCTGTGCCAGATGTGAAAGATTGACTACAGGAACACTGACACTCGGTCAGACTTGATCCGGAAATTAGTCTGTTGGGATGCCCAGAATGATGCAGAGGATGATGGGGACACTGCCGTTGTGGTATCAGAGGAGGTAAACCCTGTATCTCATCCTAGATCCAGTGACAGTCTGGAAACAAACCAAACCCAAGCAGACCGAGTCAAGGAATTGTTTACTGCATTGGGGCCTGAAGCTTCAAGGGAAGAGAGGGCTGGTGTTCTGCAATTTGTGTTTGGATTTCCAATTTCCTCACCATCAGCACCTACCTCTAGGATAGACCACCGCCAAGGAAGTCATCTTCGCTACAGGGATGTGCCAGTGTTTAATGATTCCAGCACTGAGATAGATGAACACTTGCAAAACTTTGAGATGCTAATGCGTATGCACCAGGTGCCCACAGATGAGTGGTCCAAATACCTGTGGACAAGCTTGCCTGTCCGGGCCCAGGAGGCTGTCCGATCACTTGGGCCTCAGGACTGTTTGGATTATGGAATTATTAAGGACACTTTGTTGGCCCTTTTTACCATAACACCCGAGAGACATCGCACTTAAGTTTCGGACTATGTCTCGCCAGGGTGTCTCGTACGTCGAATTTGGCAGTCAACTCCGACGACACTGTAATCGCTGGCTCGATGGTCGGGCTGCCCACTCCGCTGCTGCCCTCCGGGATGTGATAGTGCTTGAACAGCTGCTGGAGCAGAGGGACCCGGAAATCCGAGAATGGGTAGCTAACAGGAAGCCCGACACCCCAGAGCAAGCAGCGCGATTGGCTGACGAATTTACAGCCAACCGACCCAGCTGGAGGCCCAATAGGCCTACCGATCTGAGGAGGTCCCTCAACCATGGATCCAAGCGACCCCCAGACTCACGTGCTGGACTAACTCATTACCCCACAGAAGCCCCAACAAGACAAAGGTTTACCAACAGGGTGAGTGACTTGTCTAACCCACGGCGCTGTTATACGTGTGGGCGCCTTGGACACATGGCCAAAGAGTGTCTACAAAACCGGGGCCCCATGCCTGGAGCCCGTCTACCAGTCAACATATGCCGAGATGAGCCAACGAGACCTGAGGAATGCTACTCCCGAGAAACACCAATAGCTGAGGAAGTGGTTTATCCAGTCCACACCATATGGCAGGCCGGACACCGTACACCAGCTAACCTCCATCCCCACATCCAGACGGTCAAGGTCGGTGATATACAGGCTCAGGGACTTCGAGACTCAGGATCTTCCATCACCCTGGTCAGCCCAGATATTGTTCCCACAGAACATCATTTACCTGGCCGCCAAGTGACCATCACCCTTGCTGGGGGCCAGCGCTCGAACATCCCTCTGGCACGAGTGCAGTTGGACTGGGGAACTGACCAAGGAGAGGTTGAAGTGGGGCTCATGGATGGCCTCCCCACCCCTGTAATTTTGGGAAATGACCTAGGACAAGGACTATCCAGCCAGTTTGTCACCGCCATCACCCGCAGCCAAGCCAAACACCATCCTGGTGCAGGTCTTTCTTCCAGCCCATCAGAGGAGAACCCAACTCCTCAATCTTCAGCCTCCTTATCAGAGCCAACAAATGTGAGTACATCAGACCCAACTGTGGCCATTGATTGGGGGGAGATAGATCGTAAGGAGTTCAGGGAAGCTCAACTGTCAGATCCCACCCTAGAGCTTATCCGTAGTGCGGCCGCTCAACCTGGGGGAGGAAATCAGGGGGAGGGTATATAGATGGGAAAAAGGCCTCTTATATCGGGAGATGCCCGCATCCTGCCCAGAAAAACCCTGGACCCGTGTACATCAGCTTGTGGTACCCCAGCAATACCGACCCCAACTATTGCGTTTAGCTCATGATGTTCCTGCGGCTGGGCACATGGGGACCAAAAAGACTCGGGCCCGCCTGCTGCGTAGTTTTTTCTGGCCAAGGGTCACTCAAGAAGTGCAAAAATACAGAGCCTCTTGCCCAGTGTGTCAGCGTATGGGGGGAGCCCCATGCCGTGCCCCACTTCAACCCATGCCCTTGATAGGAGAACCGTTCCAGAGAGTTGCCATTGATATAGTAGGCCCCTTAGCCATCCCCAGCCGTAGTGGAAAAACATTCATCCTCACCCTGGTAGACTTTGCCACCCGTTACCCAGAAGCCATTGCCTTAACCTCCATAGATGCAGAGCACGTGGCTCAGGCTCTACTGGACATCTTTAGCCGGGTAGGGTTTCCACAGGAAGTATTGACTGACCAGGGGGCACAGTTCCAAAGTGAACTGATTCACACCCTGTGGGAAAAACATGGAGTCCGCCATATGCGCACAACCCCCTACCATCCTGAAACAAATGGATTGTGTGAGCGCTTCAACAAAACGCTCAAACAGCTCATTAGCCGATATGTGGAGTCCGAGGGGGGAGACTGGGAGAAAAACTTGCAGCAGCTCCTTTTTGCTTACCGGGAGGTGCCGCAGGACTCCACTGGGTTCTCTCCCTTTGAATTGCTGTACGGCCGAAAAGTACGAGGGCCCCTAGAGCTGGTACGAGAGAGTTGGGAGGGCACCTTCCCCACAGAAGAGGTTCCTATACTGGACTATGTTCAAAAGTTTAGGGAAAGGATGAGGCACCTCCATGGCGTTAGCGCATGGGAATTTAGAAGTGGCTCAGGAAAGGCAAAAACGATGTTACGACCGCACTGCCCGGCCCCGAGAATTTGCCTGTGGACAGAAGGTCCTAGTACTAGTACCGGTGCGCAAAAACAAGCTGCAAGCCATGTGGGCGGGTCCATTCACCATTACCAAGAAATGTGGCAATACTGACTACACCGTGGCCCTGGATCGAGCAGGTGTTCGTGAGCGTACCTACCACATCAACAGGCTAAAAGCTTATGAGGAACGAGAAGTCACCAATTTAGCAGTTTGCTGTCCAGAGTTAGATGATCCAGAGTTGGACCAGATCCCAGACCTATTAGTGGACTCCAAAAGGGAAATGGGGGTAAAAGATGTATCACTAGGGGAGCAGCTTTGTCCTTCACAGAAGCGACAGATATCAGACATACTCGGAACATGTGAAACCCTGTTCACAAGTCAGCCTGGTAGAACCCCCCTGGTCCAGCATCATGTCAATACAGGGGCAGCCACCCCACTAAGACAACCCGCCTACCGGGTGACCCCTCCTGTGTTGGCAATGATGAAGGCCGAGGTGGATGACATGTTAAATATGGGAGTCATAGTCCCCTCCCATAGCCCATGGGCTGCCAGTGTGGTGTTGGTGCCAAAAAAGGACAAGAGTACTCGTTTCTGTGTGGACTATAGACAGCTCAATGAGGTCACGATTACAGATGCTTACCCCATGCCCCAGGTGGATGAACTAGTAGATGGGTTAGGGGGGTCTCGGTTTATATCTACCCTCGATTTGAGCAAGGGATACTGGCAGATCCCACTCACAAAAGACGCTCAAGAGAAATCGGCCTTCATAACCCCTTTTGGCCTCTTTGAGTTTACCAGCATGCCTTTCGGGATGAAAAATGCCCCAGCCACCTTCCAGAGGATGGTAGACCATTTACTAGAGGGATGTCAGGGGTATGCCCAGGCCTATTTGGATGACATCGCTATCTTCAGCGACACTTGGGAAGAGCATCTTCAGCATGTGTCCCAGGTGCTGCAGAGGGTAGCCAAAGCCCAGCTCACCATCCGACCTGACAAATGCCAAATGGGGATGGCCGAAGTGCTATACCTGGGACATCGGGTGGGAAGTGGTTGCATTCGTCCCGAACCTGCAAAAGTAGAAGCCATTATCCAGTGGCCACGCCCGGTCAATCAAAAACAGGTCCGTGCGTTTCTAGGAACCGCAAACTACTATCGAAAGTTTATCCCCAATTACAGTACTATAGCAAAACCGCTCACTGACCTCACAACCAAAAGATATGCCCGTAACCTTATCTGGACCCCAGAATGTGAAACTGCATTCCTCCAATTGAAAGACCGGCTAGCCCAAAGCCCAGTCTTGACTGCTCCTGACTTCCGTCGCAGATTCATTGTCCAAACAGACGCATCGGACACAGGACTAGGAGCTGTACTTAGCCAAGTGGGGGACAACGGTGAGGAACATCCGATAGCGTACCTCTCCCGGAAGCTGTTGGACCGAGAGAGGGCTTATGCCACCATAGAAAAAGAATGCCTGGCCATAGTCTGGGCCTTAAAAAAATTGCAGCCCTACCTCTATGGCAATGAGTTCACAGTCCTCACTGACCACAATCCATTGAGTTGGCTAAATCGCACTGCCGGGGACAACGGACGCTTGCTCAGGTGGAGTCTGGCATTACAATCTTACAATTTTTCCATCTCCCATAAACAGGGCAAGAACCATGGAAATGCGGATGGGCTTTCCCGACAAGAGGAGAAGGATGATCGGAAGCCTATCATGTCTGGCTAATATTAAGAAGGGGGAGGAATGTGACGACATGGACTCTCATGGGTTAAAGTTTCTTAAAATCCAGCCAGACAGCCTGATAGATTGTCTATAGATGGGGGAGAAGTCCCTCATTGTTTTTACAAGACTCTTGTTGACTCAATGTAATTGTGTTGGCCACTGAAAGCTAGACGTATTGTTCTCCAGACATTTCCAGTAACCATTGTATTGTAGTTGTGTATTGATAATGTAATTACCTTAGTAGCCATTGTCTAGTCGGTGACTCCCAGTTTACATGTACACCCTCAGTCTTTCTATGCACATCATTTGAATGAACATTGTCCATGCGGCTTGAGATTCCTCCAATGGGAGAAGCAATCTTGTCCAGCCAATCGATGAGGATGCAGTGTATCCAAGTGGAAGGTTGTGGCTATAAAGGGGACTTCTTTAAGCCACCAGGGGTTGTTGATGGATGCTGATGGATCCAGTCTAAGCTCTTTGGAGCTGACTAGAGGATCAGGATATCTTATGGCTTCAATCTAGGGACTCCGGATCCGGTTGGAGACCATATCCACAGCCTAGGGATTTCGACTCCGGCTGCCAGGATTTTAACATCAAACCAGGACTACCTAAGGAGGACACTCAGGTTGGGACAGTTCAGTCACCTGTTACAGACTTTGCAGACCTCAGACAGCTTGGAACCTGTGAGGCATGGACATTCTAAATCCCTGGTGAGCCAGCGGAAGGGTGAGACTCTGTTGCCTGTTACATTTGTGTGTTTTGCTGGTTATGTGTTATGTGCCGTTAATTGTTTGGGGATCCAATAAAGTCTAATTATTGTGGTTCCCTCACCCTGTGTTGTCTGAGTAGTGTTACGCCCACGGTTAAGGAGGCCGGCGTTCAGTTGGGATGAGCCCTGAGCCACGCTGTCTTTCTAAAGGCGGCGGGTTTTAGTGGACGAGAGCACCCACTGAGCCCCGTGTCTCCACACTAGGCAGGGGTGCCCGTTATCCTTACTGCTGTTTGCCATTGTGATCAAGCCACTCACTGCGGCCGTGAGAGCATCAAGAGGTGTGAAAGGCTTTCACCACGGTAATTTAATGGAGTCACACTCTATGCGGACGATATGCTCCTGTTCCTAAATGATTGGCTGAACTCCCTAAAGGAAGCCATAGGCGTTATTGACAGTTTTAGCACACTCAGGCTTAACAATTGGGATAAATCATCTTTGATGACATTAGGGCCCGTCTCTCCTACCTCTGAGAGTCTGGTAGGGCAGCTGAAGCTCACTCCCTCATTTACCGTATTTTTCGGACTATAAGACGCACTTTTTTACCCCAAATAATGGGGGAAAGTAGGGAGTGCGTCTTATAGTCTGAATGTAGGTCATGGCTGCGGGGAATGATGGTGGCGCGGGTCATCGGGGGCACGAGCAGGCTGTAGCAGCGCCTGCCTTGATCATGTGGGCCCGCTCATGTAATATGCATGCTCATCCCACCCATCATCTCTCAGCGCTGAAGCCGGTGCTGACAGGTGGGCGGGATGATGGGCGGGGGATGTGCGCATTGTTAACAGCCGGCCCGCATGATCACCCCTGGAAACTACAGCCTGGAGTGATCATGTGCGGCTGTATTCACTGCCCCCTGCACATCATCAAACGTGGTGCAGTGAATCGGTATACTCACCGGGCACGATCCCTGCAGCATCGCTCGTCTTCCTGTCTGCCGCGGCTGTGTGTGCAGAATAGCGGTGCGCACAGCGATGACGTCATCGCTGTGCTCACATGTCCACACACTGCCGCGGACGGCACAGACAGGAGGACATCGCGATAATGCAGGGATCGTGGCCGGTTCCACTCAGCGGCGTTGCTGCTGGCACAGACTGGAGGAGGAGCGATGCTGTAGGAGGGAGTGAGGAAAGGTGAGTATGAACGTTTATTTTTTTTTTATGTGCCACAGGATGGGGCCATACACCAGGATGGGAGAATATATAGCAGGATGGGGGAATATATAGCAGGATGCGGCCATACACCAAGATGGGGTATATTATGAGCAGGATGAGGGCATATGGCAGGATGGGGGTGTGGAGACACGGGGCTCAGTGGGTGCTCTCGTCCACTAAAACCCGCTGCCTTTAGAAAGACAGCGTGGCTCAGGGCTCATACCAACTGAACGCCGGCCTCCTTAACCGTGGGCGTAACACTACTCAGACAACACAGGGTGAGGGAACCACAATAATTAGACTTTATTGGATCCCCAAACAATTAACGGCACATAACACATAACCAGCAAAACACAAATGTAACAGGCAACAGAGTCTCACCCTTCTGCTGGCTCACCAGGGATTTAGAATGTCCATGCCTCAGAGGTTCCAGGGCTATTTACTCCAATCCAGAAGCACCCCGCTTTTGGCGGGCACCCACCGAGAAAGGAATAATGCCAGATTCAGGAAGCTGTGTGAGGTCTGCAAAGTCTGTAACAGGTGACTTAATTGTCCCAACCTGAGTGTCCTCCTTAGGTAGTCCTGGTATGATGTTACAATCCTGGCAGCCGGAGTCGAAATCCCTAGGCTGTGGATATGGTCTCCAACCGGAACCGGAGTCCCTAGATTGAAGCCATAAGATATCCTGATCCTCTAGTCAGCTCCTGAGAGCTTAGACTGGATCCATCAGCATCCATCAACAACCTGGTGGCTTAAAGAAATCCCTTTTATAGCCACAGCCTTCCACTTGGATACACTGCGTCCTCATCGATTGGTTGGACAAGATCGCCTCTCCCATTGGATGAATCTCAAGCTGCATGGACAATGTTCATCCAAATGATGTCTACAGAAAGACTGAGGGTATACATGTAGTCTGGGAGTCACCGACTAGACAATGGCTACTAAGGTAATTACATTAGCAATACACAACTACGTTTCAATGGTTACTGAAAGAGTCTGGAGAAACAATACATCTGGCTTCAGTGGCCAACACAATTACATGAGTCAACAAGAGTCTTGTAGAAACAATGAGGGACTTGTCCCCCGTCTATAAACAATCTATCATCCTGTCTGGCTGAATTTTAAGAAACTTTAACCCATGAGAGTCCATGTCGTCACATTTGGGGGTATATAGCAGGATGCGGCCATATACCAGGATGGGGGTACATAGCAGGATGGGAGCACATACCATGATGGCGGTGTATATAGCAGGATGGGGGCTATACCAGGATGAGGGACATATGTATACAAGCATGGGGATCATATACAAGGCATGAGGATCATTACCAGAATGGGGTACCTTAGTAGAGAATTTGGGGACATTGCCCCTATAATAGTGTCAGCAGCAGACCCTCGCCCCATAAGTGTGTCATGACCACATTTTTTGCTTAAAATTTTATATTCCTATTTTCCTGCTCTAAAACCAGGGTGCGTCTTATGGTCCGGTGCGTCTTATAGTCCGAAAAATACGGTAAGTACTTGGGCGTTTGGATTAGTGAGAAGGTGACAGACTTTGAGAAACTAAACATCACTCCTCTTTTGTGTAGGTTCCAGCAGAAAACCAAGGCCTGGTGTAAACTTTCTCTATCGGTAATTGGTAGGGCTAACATAGTAAAAATGATTCTGATGCCACAGGCGCTGCACTTACTGCACTGCATAATGCAACAGTCTGGCTATCCAAACGTATCTTTCATAAAAGTATTTTCAGAAAATTAATGTGGAAAAGGGGAATTGCGCAGATAAAATTGCAAACACTGCAAAAGCCTAAGATGAGGGGGGGGGGGGGTTGTTGTTTCCGGACCAGTTTCTTTATTATTTGGCAGCGCAAGTGCTGCATTTCAAGAATTGGGAGGAAGAAGGTGCGGGAACTTCACCGTCAATAGTGGCAATGCTGCATCATGCTCTGGGGAAAAGGGACTTGCCTGCGGAATTAGACTCAGGGGGCTTTCTGAGGATATCTACCCCCGAGTATCATGCCTTAAGGGAGATAGGGAGGACTTGGGAAAAGGTAAAAGACATATTGAAGGTGGGAGTAGTCACCAAATACTCACTTATATGGGAAACCCAAATCTCCCTGAACTTGACAAACTACGTGGGTTTGAGTTATGGCAGCAGAAGGGGATCAAGAAGGTGCAGCAACTGTTTCAAAAGGGGCGGGTTAAGACCTTTGAAATGCTTAGGAGGGAATTTGATATCCCGAATAACAGGTTCTTCCAATATCTTCAAGTTCGGCATGCTTGTGAGGTACAGTCGGTATCTGTGAGTTTGTCACCAGTGGGCCGGACGCCGCTGTTGGATATTTCGGTGGCGGCTGTGGACACTAAGGGTGCAATCTCCTGGTACTACATGTACTTCCAAGATGCCAAATTCAGGGTGGTGACCTGCGGTCTTATGCGGGCGTCACACGAGACTATCTTGCGATGTGTCGTCGGGGTCACGGTTTTCGTGACGCACATCCGGCATCGTTCACGATGTCGTCTCGTGTGACACCTATGTGCGACTCCAAATCTGTTATAAATCGTGGATCGTGTACTCGTCGCTCATTTTTAAAAAAATTGTTTAATCTTATTTGTGCAGGTTGTTCATCGTTCCCGGGACAGCACACGTTGCTCCATGTGACACCCCGGGAACGATGAACACAGCTTACCTGCGTCCCGCGGCACCCGCCGGCTATGTGGAAGGAAGGAGGTGGGCGAGATGTTTACCACCGAGTGTCATCCCACCCAGTGTCATTATCCTGTACCCCCAGTGTCATTATCCTGTACCCACGAATCAGTGTCATTATCCTGTACCCCCAATGTCATTATCCTGTACCCACGAATCAGTGTCATTATCCTGTACCCCCAATGTCATTATCCTGTACCCCCAGTGTCAATGTCATTATCCTGTACCCCCAGTGTCATTATCCTGTACCCCATAGTGTCAGGGTCATTATCCTGTACCCCCAGTGTCAGTGTCATTATCCTGTACCCCATGTGTCAGCATCATTCTCCTGTATTCCATGTGTCAGTGTCATTATCCTGTACCCCCAGTGTCATTATCCTGTACCCCCAGTGTCATTATCCTGTACCCCCAGTGTCATTATCCTGTACCCCCAGTGTCATTATCCTGTATTCCCAGTGTCATTATCCTGTACCCCCAGTGTTATTATCCTGTACCGCCAGTGTCATTATCCTGTACCCCATGTGTCAGGGTCATTATCCTGTACCTCCAGTGTCATTATCCTGTACCTCCAGTGTCATTATCCTGTACCCCCAGTGTCAGGGTCATTATTCTGTACCCCATGTGTCAGCGTCACTCTCCTGTACCCCATGTGTCATTATCCTGTACCCCATGTGTCATTATCCTGTACCCTCAGTGTCATTATCCTGTAAGCCCAGTGTCATTATCCTGTACCTCCAATGTCAGCGTCATTATCCTGTACCCCCAGTGTCATTATCCTGTACCCCCAGTGTCATTATCCTGTACCCCCAGTGTCATTATCCTGTACCCCCAGTGTCATTATCCTGTACCCCCAGTGTCATTATCCTGTACACCATGTCATTATCCTGTACCCCATAGTGTCATTGTCATTATCCTGTTCCCCCAGTGTCATTATCCTGTTCCCCCAGTGTCATTATCCTGTACCTCCAGTGTCATTATCCTGTACCTCCAGTGTCATTATCCTGTACCCCCAGTGTCATCCTGTACCCCCAGTGTCATTATCCTGTACCCCCAATGTCATTATCCTGTACCCCCAATGTCATTATCCTGTACCCCCAATGTCATTATCCTGTACCCCCAGTGTCATTATCCTGTACCCCATGTGCCAGCGTCATTCTCCTGTACCCCATGTGTCAGCATCATTCTCCTGCATCCCCAGTGTCATTATCCTGTACCCCAGTGTCATTATCCTATACCCCCCAGTGTCGGGGTCATTATCCTATACCCCCCAGTGTTGGGGTCATTATCCTATACCCCCTCCTCCTCCTCCTCCTGTACCTCCAGTGTCCTCCTCCTGTACCCCCAGTGTCCTCCTCCTGTACCCCCAGTGTCATTATCCTGTACCTTCAGTGTCCACGTCATTATTCTGTACCCCCAGTGTCATTATCCTGTACCCCTAGTGTCAGCGTCATTATCCTGTACCCCCAGTGTCAGCGTCATTATCCTGTACCCCCAGTGTCAGCATCATTATCCTGTACCCTCAGTGTCAGTATCCTGTACCCCCAGTGTCAGTGTCATTATCCTGTACCCTTAGTGTCGGGGTCATTATCCTGTACCCCTAATGTCAGCGTCATTATCCTATACCCCCAGTGTCGGCGTCATTATCCTGTACCCCTAATGTCAGCGTCATTATCCTATACCCCCAGTGTCGGCGTCATTATCCTGTACCCCAAGTGTCATTCTCCTGTACCTCCAGTGTCATTATCCTGTACCCCCAGTGTCATTATCCTGTACCCCCAGTGTCATTATCCTGTACCCCCAGTGTCATTATCCTTTTCCCCCAGTGTCATTATCCTTTTCCCCCAGTGTCATTATCCTGTTCCCCCAGTGTCAGTGTCATTATCCTGTACCCCCATTTTCATTATCCTGTACCCCGTAGTGTCAGGGTCATTATCCTGTACCCCCAGTGTCGGGGTCATTATCCTTTACCCCCAGTTTCATTATCCTGTACCCCCAGAGGTCGGGGTCATTATCCTGTACCCTCAGTGTCAGTATCCTGTACCCTCAGTATCAGTATCCTGTACCCCCAGTGTCAGTGTCATTGTCCTGTACCCTTAGTGTCCTGTACCCTTAGTGGCGGGGTCATTATCCTGTACCCCAAGTGTCATTCTCCTGTACCCCCAGTGTCATTATCCTGTACCCCCAGTGTCATTATCCTGTACCCCCAGTGTCATTATCCTGTACCCCCAGTGTCATTATCCTGTACCCCCAGTGTCATTATCCTGTACCCCATGTGTCATTATCCTGTACCCCATGTGTCAGGGTCATTATCCTGTACCTCCAGTGTCATTATCCTGTACCCCCAGTGTCATTATCCTGTACCTCCAGTGTCATTATCCTGTACCCCCAGTGTCGGGTTCATTATCCTGTACCCCATTTGTCAGCATCATTCTCCTGCATCCCCAGTGTCATTATCCTGTACCCCAGTGTCATTATCCTATACCCCCCAGTGTCGGGGTCAATATCCTATACCCCCCAGTGTCGGGGTCATTATCCTATACCCCCCCAGTGTCGGGGTCCTCCTCCTGTACCCCCAGGGTCCTCCTCCTGTACCCCCAGTGTCCTCCTCCTGTACCCCCAGTGTCCTCCTCCTGTACCCCCAGTGTCATTATCCTGTACCCCCAGTGTCATTATCCTGTACCCCCAGTGTCACTATCCTGTACCCCATGTGTCAGGGTCATTATCCTGTACCTCCAGTGTCATTATCCTGTACCCCCAGTGTCGGGGTCATTATCCTGTACCCCCAGTGTCATTATCCTGCACCCCCAGAGGTCGGGGTCATTATCCTGTACCCTCAGTGTCATTATCCTGTACCTCCAGTGTCATTATCCTGTACCCCCCAGTGTCAGCGTCATTATCCTGTACCCCCAGTGTCGGGGTCATTATCCTGTATCCCCATGTGCCAGCGTCATTCTCCTGTACCCCATGTGTCAGCGTCATGTTGTACCCCCAGTGTAATTATCTTGTACCCCAGTGTCATCTTGTACCCCCAGTGTCATTATCCTGTACCCCCAGTGTCATTATCCTGTACCCCCAGTGCCATTATCCTGTACCCCAGTGTCATTATCCTGTACCCCCAGTGTCATTATCCTGTACCCCAGTGTCATTATCCTGTACCCCCAGTGTCATTATCCTGCACCCCCAGAGGTCGAGGTCATTATCCTGTACCCTCAGTGTCAGTATCCTGCACCCCCAGTGTCGTCATCCTGTACCCCCAGTGTCATTATATTGTACCCCCAATGTTAGCGTCATTATCCTGGAGCTCCAGTGTCATTATCCTGCACCCCCAGAGGTCGGGGTCATTATCCTGTACCCTCAGTGCCAGTATCCTCTACCCCCAGTATCAGTGTCCTTATCCTGTACCCCCAGTGTCATTATTCTGTACCCCATAGTGTCAGGGTCATTATCCTGTACCCCATGTGCCAGCGTCATTCTCCTGTACCCCATGTGTCAGCGTCATTATCTTGTACCCCCAGTGTCATTATCTTGTACCCCCAGTGTCATTATCCTGTACCCCCAGTGTCATTATCCTGTACCCCCAGTGTCCTTATCCTGTACCCCCGTGTCATTATCCTGTACCTTCAGTGTCATTATCCTGTACCCCCAGTGTCATTATCCTGTACCCCCAGTGTCATTATCCTGTACCGCCAGTGTCATTATCCTGTACCCCCAGTGTCATTATCCTGTACCCCCAGTGTCATTATCCTGTACCCCCAGTGTCATTATCCTGTACCCCCAGTGTCATTATCCTGTACCCCCAGTGTCATTATCCTGTACCCCCAGTGTCATTATCCTGTACCCCCAGTGTCATTATCCTGTACCCCCAGTGTCATTATCCTGTACCCCCAGTGTCATTATCCTGTACCTTCAGTGTCATTATCCTGTACCCCCAGTGTCATTATCCTGTACCCCCAGTGTCATTATCCTGTACCCCCAGTGTCGTGTCGTCATCCTGTACCCCCAGTGTCATTATCCTGTACCCCCAGTGTCATTATATTGTACCCCCAATGTTAGCGTCATTATCCTGGAGCTCCAGTGTCATTATCCTCTACACAGTGTCATTATCCTGTACCCCCAGTGTCAGCGTCATTATCCTGTACCCCCAGTGTCAGCGTCGTTATCCTGAACCCCCAGAGGTCGAGGTCATTATCCTGTACCCTCAATGTCAGTATCCTGTACCCCCAATGTCAGCGTCGTCATCCTGTACCCCCAGTGTCATTCTCCTGTACCCCACGAATCGGTGTCATTATCCTGTACCCCCAGTGTCATTATCCTGTACCCCTAGTGTCATTATCCTGTACCTCCATTGTCATTATCCTGTACCTCCATTGTCATTATCCTGTACCTCCATTGTCATTATCCTGTACCTCCATTGTCATTATCCTGTACCTCCATTGTCATTATCCTGTACCTCCAGGGTCCTTATCCTGTACCTCCAGTGTCCTTATCCTGTACCTCCAGTGTCCTTATCCTGTACCTCCAGTGTCCTTATCCTGTACCTCCAGTGTCCTTATCCTGTACCTCCAGTGTCCTTATCCTGTACCTCCAGTGTCCTTATCCTGTACCTCCAGTGTCCTTATCCTGTACCTTCAGTGTCCTTATCCTGTACCTTCAGTGTCCTTATCCTGTACCTCCAGTGTCCTTATCCTGTACCTCCAGTGTCATTATCCTGTACCTCCAGTGTCATTATCCTGTACCTCCAGTGTCATTATCCTGTACCCCCAGTGTCATTATCCTATACCCCCAGTGTCATTATCCTATACCCCTAGTGTCAGTGTCATTATCCTGTACCCCCAGTGTCATTATCTTGTACCCCCAATGTCAGCATCATTATCCTGGAGCTCCAGTGTCATTATCCTCTATACACAGTGTCATTATCCTGTACCCCCAGTGTCATTATCCTGTACCCCCAGTGTCATTATCCTGTACACCCAGTGTCATGATCCTGTTCCCCCAGTGTCATTATCCTGTTCCCCCAGTGTCATTATCCTGTTCCCCCAGTGTCATTATCCTGTACCCCCAGTGTCATTATCCTGTACCACCAGTGTCATTATCCTGTACCCCCAGTGTCATTATCCTGTACCACCAGTGTCATTATCCTGTACCACCAGTGTCATTATCCTGTACCCCTAGTGTCATTATCCTGTTCCTCCATTGTCATTATCCTGTACCTCCATTGTCATTATCCTGTACCTCCATTGTCATTATCCTGTACCTCCATTGTCATTATCCTGTATCTCCATTGTCATTATCCTGTACCTCCAGGGTCCTTATCCTGTACCTCCAGGGTCCTTATCCTGTACCTCCAGGGTCCTTATCCTGTACCTCCAGTGTCCTTATCCTGTACCTCCAGTGTCCTTATCCTGTACCTCCAGTGTCCTTATCCTGTACCTCCAGTGTCCTTATCCTGTACCTCCAGTGTCCTTATCCTGTACCTCCAGTGTCCTTATCCTGTACCTCCAGTGTCCTTATCCTGTACCTCCAGTGTCCTTATCCTGTACCTCCAGTGTCCTTATCCTGTACCTCCAGTGTCCTTATCCTGTACCTCCAGTGTCCTTATCCTGTACCTCCAGTGTCCTTATCCTGTACCTCCAGTGTCCTTATCCTGTACCTCCAGTGTCCTTATCCTGTACCTCCAGTGTCCTTATCCTGTACCTCCAGTGTCATTATCCTATACCCCAGTGTCATTATCCTATACCCCCAGTGTCAGTGTCATTATCCTGTACCCCCAGTGTCATTATCTTGTACCCCCAATGTCAGCATCATTATCCTGGAGCTCCAGTGTCATTATCCTCTACACACAGTGTCATTATCCTGTACCCCCAGTGTCATTATCCTGTACCCCCAGTGTCATTATCCTGTACCCCACGAATCAGTGTCATTATCCTGTACCCCCAGTGTCATTATCCTGTACCCCATGTGTCAGCGTCACTCTCCTGTACCCAGTGTCATTATCCTGAACCCCATGTGTCATTATCCTGTACCCTCAGTGTCATTATCCTGTAACCCCAGTGTCATTATCCTGTACCTCCAATGTCAGCGTCATTATCCTGTACCCCCAGTGTCATTATCCTGTACCCCATGTGTCAGCGTCACTCTCCTGTACCCCATGTGTCATTATCCTGTACCTCATGTGTCATTATCCTGTACCCTCAGTGTCATTATCCTGTAACCCCAGTGTCATTATCCTGTACCTCCAATGTCAGCGTCATTATCCTGTACCCCCAGTGTCATTATCCTGTACCCCCAGTGTCATTATCCTGTACCCCCAGTGTCATTATCCTGTACCCACAGTGTCATTATCCTGTACCCCCAGTGTCATCCTGTACCCCCAGTGTCATTATCCTGTACACCCAGTGTCATTATTTTGTACCCCATAGTGTCATTGTCATTATCCTGTTCCCCCAGTGTCATTATCCTGTACCTCCAGTGTCATTATCCTGTACCTCCAGTGTCTTTATCCTGTACCTCCAGTGTCATTATCCTGTACCTCCAGTGTCATTATCCTGTACCCCCAGTGTCATTATCCTGTACCCCCAGTGTCATTATCCTGTACCCCCAGTGTCATTATCCTGTACCCCCAGTGTCATTATCCTGTACCCCCAGTGTCATTATCCTGTACCCCCAGTGTCATTATCCTGTACCCCATGTGTCAGGGTCATTATCCTGTACCTCCAGTGTCATTATCCTGTACCTCCAGTGTCATTATCCTGTACTTCCAGTGTCGGGTTCATTATCCTGTACCCCATGTGCCAGCGTCATTCTCCTGTACCCCATTTGTCAGCATCATTCTCCTGCATCCCCAGTGTCATTATCCTGTACCCCAGTGTCATTATCCTATACCCCCCAGTGTCGGGGTCAATATCCTATACCCCCCAGTGTCGGGGTCATTATCCTATACCCCCCCAGTGTCGGGGTCCTCCTCCTGTACCCCCAGTGTCCTCCTCCTGTACCCCCAGTGTCCTCCTCCTGTACCCCCAGTGTCATTATCCTGTACCCCCAGTGTCATTATCCTGTACCCCCAGTGTCATTATCCTGTACCCCCAGTGTCACTATCCTGTACCCCATGTGTCAGGGTCATTATCCTGTACCTCCAGTGTCATTATCCTGTACCCCCAGTGTCGGGGTCATTATCCTGTACCCCCAGTGTCATTATCGTGCACCCCCAGAGGTCGGGGTCATTATCCTGTACCCTCAGTGTCATTATCCTGTACCTCCAGTGTCATTATCCTGTACCCCCCAGTGTCGGGGTCATTATCCTGTATCCCCAGTGTCATTATCCTGCACCCCCAGAGGTCGGGGTCATTATCCTGTACCCTCAGTGCCAGTATCCTGTACCCCCAGTATCAGTGTCATTATCCTGTACCCCCAGTGTCATTATTCTGTACCCCATAGTGTCAGGGTCATTATCCTGTACCCCATGTGCCAGCGTCATTCTCCTGTACCCCATGTGTCAGCGTCATGTTGTACCCCCAGTGTAATTATCTTGCACCCCCAGTGTCGTCATCTTGTACCCCCAGTGTCATTATCCTGTACCCCCAGTGTCATTATCCTGTACCCCCAGTGTCATTATCCTGTACCCCCAGTGTCATTATCCTGTACCCCCAGTGTCATTATCCTGTACCCCCAGTGTCATTATCCTGTACCCCAGTGTCATTATCCTGTACCCCCAGTGTCATTATCCTGCACCCCCAGAAGTCGAGGTCATTATCCTGTACCCCCAGTGTCGTCATCCTGTACCCCCAGTGTCATTATATTGTACCCCCAATGTTAGCGTCATTATCCTGGAGCTCCAGTGTCATTATCCTGCACCCCCAGAGGTCGGGGTCATTATCCTGTACCCTCAGTGCCAGTATCCTCTACCCCCAGTATCAGTGTCCTTATCCTGTACCCCCAGTGTCATTATTCTGTACCCCATAGTGTCAGGGTCATTATCCTGTACCCCATGTGCCAGCGTCATTCTCCTGTACCCCATGTGTCAGCGTCATTATCTTGTACCCCCAGTGTCATTATCTTGTACCCCCAGTGTCATTATCCTGTACCCCCAGTGTCATTATCCTGTACTCCCAGTGTCATTATCCTGTACCCCCAGTGTCATTATCCTGTACCCCCACTGTCATTATCCTGTACCTTCAGTGTTATTATCCTGTACCCCCAGTGTCATTATCCTGTACCCCCAGTGTCATTATCCTGTACCCCCAGTGTCATTATCCTGTACCCCCAGTGTCATTATCCTGTACCCCCAGTGTCATTATCCTGTACCCCCAGTGTCATTATCCTGTACCCCCAGTGTCATTATCCTGTACCCCCAGTGTCATTATCCTGTACCCCCAGTGTCATTATCCTGTACCCCCAGTGTCAGTGTCATTATCCTGTACCCTCAGTGTCAGTGTCATTATCCTGTACCCCCAGTGTCAATGTTATTATCCTGTACCCCCAGTGTCATTATCCTGTACCTCCAGTGTCAGTGTCATTATCCTGTACCCCCAGTGTCATTATCCTGTACCCCCAGTGTCATTATCCTATACCCCCAGTGTCATTATCCTGTACCCCCAGTGTCATTATCCTGTACCCCCAGTGTCATTATCCTGTACCTCCAATGTCAGCGTCATTATCCTATACCACCAGTGTCAGTGTCATTATCCTGTACCCCCAGTGTCATTTTCCTGTACCCCCAATGTCGTCGTCATTATCCTGTACCCCAGTGTCAATATCCTGTACCCCCAGTGTCGGGGTCATTATCCTATACCCCCCCAGTGTCGGGGTCATTATCCTATACCCCCCCAGTGTCGGGGTCATTATCCTATACCCCCCAGTGTCGGGGTCATTATCCTATACCCCCCCAGTGTCTGGGTCATTATCCTGTACCCCCAGTGTCATCCTCCTGTACCCCCAGTGTCAATATCCTGTACCCCCAGTGTCGGGGTCATTATCCTATACCCCCCAGTGTCGGGGTCATTATCCTATACCCCCCCAGTGTCGGGGTCATTATCCTATACCCCCCCAGTGTCAGCGTCATTATCCTGCACCCCCAGAGGTCGAGGTCATTATCCTGTACCCTCAGTGTCAGTATCCTGTTCCCCCAGTGTCCTTATCGTGTACCTCCAGTGTCATTATCCTGTATTTCCAATGTCATTATCCTATACCCCCAGTGTCCGTGTCATTATCCTGTACCCCATAGTGTCAGGGGCATTATCCTGTACCCCCAGTGTCATTATCCTGTACCCCCAGTGTTGTTATCCTGTACCCCCAGTGTCATTATCCTGTACCCCCAGTGTCATTATATTGTACCCCCAATGTCAGCGTCATTATCCTGGAGCTCCAGTGTCATTATCCTCTACACAGTGTCATTATCCTGTACCCCCAGTGTCATTATCCTGTACCCCCAGTGTCATTATCCTGTACCCCCAGTGTCAGTGTCATTATCCTGTACCTCCAGTGTCAGTGTCATTATCCTGTACCTCCAGTGTCAGTGTCATTATCCTGTACCTCCAGTGTCAGTGTCATTATCCTGTACCCCCAGTGTCATTATCCTGTACCCCCAGTGTCAGCGTCATTATCCTGTACCCCCAGTGTCAATATCCTGTACCCCCAGTGTCAATATCCTGTACCCCCAGTGTCGGGGTCATTATCCTTGTATCTTATACAAGTACACATACAAATATATACAAAGAAAGAAACTAAATGAACTAAAAAAATAAGAATATAAAAAATTGATATAAAGAAAAATTACTAATAAAACTGAATGATAATAAGTTGCATGTATGATTGTGAAAAAAACAAATCCATTGAAGAAACCAAAAGAAGTATCAGCATGACTACAAAATAAATGATGGGAAAATAATCCTGATAAATAAAAACATAATAATAATAAAAAATGAACCTATATTTTCGCTTTATAAGACGCACCTGATTATAAGACGCACCCCCAAATTTGGTGAAGGAATAGAGCATTTTTGAATAAATGGGGTCCGTCTTATAATGCCAGTGTCCGTCTAACAAATAATATAGGGTATATGTCCCTCATAGCCCCCTCATCCTAAAATTAGCCCCCTTAATCTGGATATGGCCACCTTATATTGAACACGTCCCCCAGTGATGCCACATTTCCCCTATGGCTGGCAAACATCCTCTATGGCAGGCAGACAGGGCCACTGTGGCAGGCAGACAGGGCCACTGTGGCAGGCAGACAGGGCCACTGTGGCAGGCAGACAGGGCCACTGTGGCAGGCAGACAGGGCCACTGTGGCAGGCAGACAGGGCCACTGTGGCAGGCAGACAGGGCCACTGTGGCAGGCAGACAGGGCCACTGTGGCAGGCAGACAGGGCCACTGTGGTAGGCAGACAGGGCCACTGTGGCAGGCAGACAGGGCCACTGTGGCAGGCAGACAGGCCCACTGTGGCAGGCAGACAGGCCCACTGTGGCAGGCAGGCAGGCCCACTGTGGCAGGCAGGCAGGCCCACTGTGGCAGGCAGGCAGGCCCACTGTGGCAGGCAGGCAGGCCCACTGTGGCAGGCAGGCAGGCCCACTGTGGCAGGCAGGCCCACTGTGGCAGGCAGGCCCACTGTGGCAGGCAGGCAGGCCCACTGTGGCAGGCAGGCAGGCCCACTGTGGCAGGCAGGCAGGCCCACTGTGGCAGGCAGGCAGGCCCACTGTGGCAGGCAGGCAGGCCCACTGTGGCAGGCAGGCAGGCCCACTGTGGCAGGCAGGCCCACTGTGGCAGGCAGACAGGCTCACTGTGGCAGGCAGACAGGCCCACTGTGGCAGGCAGTCAGGCCCACTGTGGCAGGCAGTCGGGCCCACTGTGGCAGGCAGTCAGGCCCACTGTGGCAGGCAGTCAGGCCCACTGTGGCAGGCAGACAGGCCCACTGTGGCAGGCAGACAGGCCCACTGTGGCAGGCAGACAGGGCCACTGTGGCAGGCAGACAGGGCCACTGTGGCAGGCAGACAGGGCCACTGTGGCAGGCAGACAGGGCCACTGTGGCAGGCAGACAGGGCCACTGTGGCAGGCAGACAGGGCCACTGTGGCAGGCAGACAGGGCCACTGTGGCAGGCAGACATCACCCTCTGTTACATATCGCCCCCATGTTGCTGCTTTTAGTATAATAAACTCTTTACCTTCTGCAGCACAGTCCTGTCTCGTGTGTCCCTCCTCGGGGTTGAACTCCTCCTGTCTCCTGCACTTCCTACTTCCTAGTTCTAGTGCCGGTCATGTGATCGGGACAGCAGAGAGAGATATCTCTGCATGCCTAATCACAGCCAGCAGGAGGGAGACCGGCAGACGCTGGAGGAGGTGAGTAAAGAGTTTATTATTTTACTATGGGCAGCACGGGAGGCCATATCTAACACAGGGGGAGGGGGGATCCTGTGCAATCAAAGGTAAGCACAGGCAGATAATATGCACAGCTCCCCCAGCCCATCAGCGTGATGCAGTTTCAGCACCACGCTTCTGATGGACAGCGGCTGTGCATATTATATGAGCGGGAGCAGGAGATCAAACGCTGCCGCTCCCAGCCCCAAGCAGTCCCCAGCACCGCTCCAGAGCTGCCCGCACCTCCACTGGACTCTGTGTGTGTGTGTGTGTGTGTGTGTGTGTGTGTGTGTGTGTGTGTGTGTATATATGTATGTATGTATGTATGTATGTGTATATATATATATATATATATATATATATATATATACACACACACACACACCCCCTCCCGTATATTCGGATTATAAGACGCACCCCCTACTTTCCCCCAAAATTTGGGGGACCAAAAGTGCGTCTTATAAAGCGAAAAATATGGTACATATATTTTACTTACAAGTATATGTATATGTGTAATCATAAAAACTTAATGTATGCCTTTTTAACAAATTTATTGTGATAAGCTATATGGATCCCACCCTTTCTAGATAATAATCTGTTTTTTTAGATAATAATGGTCTAGGCTAGCCAGAATTTATTTATAGTTTTTATAGATTTTATATAATTATATCCGACTCTCTTTTCTTTTATTTTCTAAAAAGTTAAATTGTTTGAATACATGACACACCCATAAGCCCCACTCAAGAGGCTGTTTTATCTATAAATTTTATGTGTAATGGCTCTTGTTACATCTGAGGATAGCAAGTGGATATTGCTGAAACGCGTTGTGAAACAAAAGCTTTATTTTATTATTCTGTCACAAATAAAGCTCTATTAATTCCAAGAAAACTAAAGACTAATAGATCTATTACTAGCGCTCAAAAGACCGGTTTTTACTTTTCACATGTGGAAAGAGAAGAGAATTCACCAGAGTTTCCAAATGGAAGAGTGTATTGGAGGGTAATGCTTCACACCTCCACATACTGACTGTTAGGCCTTGTGCGCACTGGAAAATGGCTTTTTCTTAAGAAAATTCCGCACCCTCTGGCAGAATTCCACACCCGCAGCAAAAAAAATGCACCAAAAACCGCATACGGATTTGCCGTGGTTTGTTGCGTTTTTGGTGCGACTTTGCTGCGGTTTTCCGCATGTTGGTTCCTTCTGTTGACAAAAACGCAGGTACCTGCGGAAATTAAGGGACATGCTACTTCATTTTGCTGCAGAAATACTGCAGCAAAACTTGGAGAGAAAAAAAACGCAGTTTGCGCACAGCATTTTGATTTTCTCATATATTTTGCTGGAGAAGGACTGCTGAAAGGTTCTGAACAAAATCTGCAGCAAAAAACGCAGTGTGCGCACAGGGCTTAATTGGGGATTTCCAGATAGATGGTGTTAGAGGTGGATTAATTTTAGTAAACTTTTCCATTTGAAGATGCTGCGTTTTGCTTCTCTTTGAATATTGTTTAGGTACCGTCACATATAACGAGATTGCTAGCGAGATCGCTGCTGAGTCACGGTTTCTGTGACGCAGTAGCGATCCTGTTTGCGATCTTATGTGTGACACCTACCAGCGATCAGGCCCCTGCTGTGAGATCGCTAGTCATTGCCGAATAGTCCAGGCCATTTTCTTCAAAGGCGATGTCCTGCTGGGCAGGACACATCGCTGTGTTTGACACTGTGTGACAGGGTCACAGTGACTGCTGAGATCGTTATACAAGTCGCTACTGCGACCTGTATCGTTCCTGCATCGTTGGTAAGATCTGACTGTGTGACATCTCACCAGCGACCTCCCAGCGACTTACCAGCGATCCCTATCAGGTCGCATCATTTTCGGGATCGCTGGTAAGTCGTTGTGTGAGACTGGACCTTAAGGCTGATGGACTCTGGTTTTCCTAGGACAAGGAATGTCCGTGTGTAAGAGAAACTGAGACTAATTGTAAATAATAGACTCCATTATTAACTGCAATAAATAAGATGCTACAAGAAATCCTGTGATATATGCAGTGCACAGGACAGGTCTCCTTTTACTGTAGTTATAGTGCGGGCCCCTAGAGTCTTTTATCCTGGTAGTTAAAGAATGTACGTCTGGAACACCTATGGTGTGAACAGGGTGCAAGACTCAAAAATATACAACTAAACAATAGGATAAAGAGTTGCACACCAGTCACAATGTATAGGGGAATAATGAAAAGCAGAACTGCTATGGGAATCTAGACTGAAAAATACAATGGACTATGAGAAAAAAGTGAAAATCATGAAAATGGAATGTGCATAACTGCTATGATTAATAGGAATGAGAGATGTTTAGCCATTGTATTGATCTATGCAAAGGATCCCCAAAACCAAATGCCAAGGTAATCTCTATTTTTGATGTCCCTAACTTGTGTAACCTCACCTGCAGTTAAAAAACTTGCTCTGTTACACATAAGTTAGGGATCCCAAAAATAGAGACCCCAAAAATAGAAATTACCTTGGCGTTTGGTTTTTGGGGCTCATTTGTATTGATCAATGCAATGGCTAAACATCTCTCATTCCTATTATTCATAGCAGTAATGCATATACCATTTTCATGTTTTTCACTTTTTTCAGATAGTCCATTGTATTTTTCAGTCTAGTATTCCCATTGCAGTTCTGCTTTTTATTATTCCCCTATACATTGTGACTGGTGTGCAACTATTTATCCTATTGTTTTATCCTGGTAGGCCCCTTGCACCCAAAGTCTGACCCTGGACATATTAGAAATAATCCTGACTTCACTGGTCCCAGAATTCAAAATGCATGCTACAAAATTGCAGCTTATCCTGATGATTTGTTATTCCTTATTACCAACCCGATTGTTTCCCTTCATAATTTAATGATGGAATTTGAAAAGAATTCCGCTTTGGCTAATTTTAAGATTAACAAAATTGGAGGCCTTGAATGTTAGCCTCCCTGAGAAATTGGTTTCCTCGCTTCAAGGTTCATTTATCTTTGACTGGGCATCCCAAACCTTGAAATACCTAGGTATGAAATAGTCTGACACAAACTCTCTATTCAAACTCAACTTTCTCCCACTCTTTCAGACTATCAAAGAGGATTGTAAGAAATGGGCAAAGGGTCTCTTCACCTGGTTCGGGAGTTGTGAAATCCTTAAGATGAATGTTCTTCCTCTGATTCTATATCTCCTCCAGTCTTTGCTGATTACACACATGGACAAAATTGTTGGTACCCCTCGTTTAATGAAAGAAAAACCCACAATGGTCACATTAATATCTTGAATCTGACAAAAGTAATAATAAAAAAATCTATGAAAATGACCAAATGAAAGTCAGACATTTTTTTTCAACTGTGCTTCCACAAAATTTTTTAAAAAAAATTAAAAAAAACCTCATGAAATAGGCCTGGACAGAAATGGTACCCTTAGCTTTATATTTTGTTGCACAACCCTTTGAGACAATCAAATGATTCCTGTAACTGTCAATGAGACTTCTGCACCTCTCGACAGGTATCTTGGCCCACTCCTCAAGAGCAAACTGCTCCAATTGTCTCGTGTTTGAAGGTTGCCTTTTCCAGATGGCATGTTTTAGCTCTTTCCAAAGATTAGTGGACACACCTTGATTTAACATGTTCCTTTTGTAACATTATTTTCAGGGATACCATTATTTCTGTTCAGGCCTGTTTCATGAGTTGTTTTTTTTTCTTTTTTTTTTATTCTGTGGAAGCATGGTTGAACAGCAATGTCTGACTTTCATTTGTTCATTTTCATAGATTTTTTATTTATTACACAGGTCTAGGTGGAGACACGGGGCTCAGTGGGTGCTCTCGTCCACTAAGACCCGCCACCTTTAGAAAGACAGCGTGGCTCATGGCTCATCCCAACTGAACGCCGGCCTCCTTAACCGTGGGCGTAACACTACTCAGACAACACAGGGTGAGGGAATCTCAATAATTAGACTTTATTGGATCCCCAAATAATTAACGGCACATAACACATAACCAGCAAAACACACAAATGTAACAGGCAACAGAGTCTCACCCTTCTGCTGGCTCACCAGGGATTTAGAATGTCCATGCCTTAGAGCTTCCAGGGCCACTTACTCCAATCCAGCAGCACACCGCTTTCGGTGGGCACCCACCGAGAAAGGAATAATGCCAGGTTAAGGAAGCTGGCTGAGGTCTGCAAAGTCTGTAGCCGGGTGACCAAATTGTCCCAACCTGGGTTTCTTCCTTAAGTAGTCCTGTTATGATGTTACAATCCTGGCAGCCGGAGTCGAAATCCCTAGGCTGTGGATATGGTCTCCAACCGGAACCGGAGCCCCTAGATTGAAGCCATAAGGTATCCTGATCCTCTAGTCAGCTCCTTAGAGCTTAGACTGGATCCATCAACAACCATCAACAACCCGGTGGCTTAAAGAAGTCCTTTTTATAGCCACAGCCTTCCACTTGGATACACTGCGTCCTCATCGGATTGGTTGGACAAGATTGCTTCTCCCATTGGATGAATTTCAAGCTGCATGGATAATGTTCATTTAAATGGTGTGCATAGAAAGACTGAGGATATCTACATGAAGTCTGCAAGTCACAGACTCGACAATGGCTACTAAAGTAATCACATTAGCAATACACAACTACATTACAATGGTTACTGGAAGGGTCTGAAGAAACAATAGCTAAGCAAACATGAGGTAATATACAATAGAACAATACGTCTGGCTAAATGTTAAGAAACTTTAACCCATGAGAGGCATTGGGTGTCCATGTCATCACAGTCTACAAAAAATATTTTTTGTAATCATTGCAGGTGACTTTGTACTTTCCTGAATCATCTTTTTGTCCTGATTTCAAAAATGTGTGTAGTTTTTCTGTAGCACGTATAGTTTCCATGGAGCAGCATCATTATTATAAGGTATAGGAAATATACTGGCGATATTAAGAAAACAGTAATCTACATATCAGAAAATAAATGCTTTACCTTACAAAGCAGTTTTTATTGAACCAAAATAATTTCTCATGCAAAATAGAAACCAAAATATGAGCAGAAATTATAAGTGCTTGACATTAGACTGTTGGATCAGAGTTGTCCCTGTATAACATCCAACAGTAATCTGCCATCATTGAGTCATTCCAAAAACCCTGACAGTGGTGTTCCATTACTTTAATGTCCTGGTGAAACTGCTCACCTTGTTCATCTGCTACATCCCCAAGATTTTGAGGGAAGAAAGGTGAATGCAAAAAGTGCATTTTCAGAGACATGCGACATCCAAGTCACTGGTATGCATTTAGCAGTTCCTCAACACGTTCAGCATATTCTGGAGATTTATTTTTTCTCTAAGAAGTTTTCACAGATCCACTTGAAGTTTTTCCAAGATCTCAATTCCTTATCATAGAGTTTCTTTAAACACATCACCTCTCATAAGCTCTCTGATCTGAGGACCAACAAATTCATTTTTTGCTGGTGAAATGGTGGAGAAGTTCTGTGAAATGTACTGGAACCTTTGTGAATTTATCTTTGCCATGGCTTTCACAAAGGTTTTAATGCCAACTTTATATGTAGTAGAGGAACAAAGATTTTTGTTGGAATAACTAAAGGATTATGCTGAACATTGTCTCTACCTGGAGCATAGATGTTTCTCTGCCCCCAATCAAGACGAACGTAATGCTCTACTGTATTTCTACTGTCACAAAAAGCAACAATATTTTATGAATTCTCCTTGCATTCCCATTAGCAGACCAATCACTTTCAAATTTACACAGATATTCCATTGATGATGCTTCTATTATATTGTATCCAAAATAACTGACAGATTTTCATAACTTTCCTTTAGATGACATAAGTGAGTAATAGGGATTGATGGTTTCCTATTTTCATTGTGAAGCAGCACTGCTTTCAAACTTCTCTGGGATGAGTCAATAAACAATCGCCAATCTGCAACAAAATGCTCTTTATTCGGTTCTTCCAAGTGGCCATTTACATTGTTACAGTACAACATTGGTCCATCAACTGTGAAAAGTTATGTTAGTGTTACTTCTGTTGTGGTAATAACACACTTTGACATCATCATGAAGAAGATTCTTCTATTTCAGCCAAGATGCAAGAAGTTCAGCTTTATTTTTTGACAATGAAAGGTCTGTGATGAGATCATTTAATTCATGTTGAGTTAAGTGTTCTGGCTGCTCCATCAGGTACATACTCCTCTTGACTTGAGGTCTCCATGTCTTCGCCAGAAGCTTCACTTCCATAGTATTCATATTCTACTTAATTTTCATCCAATGAAAACAACGGTGGTACAGAAACTGGCAAGGTGCCATCCTGTGGAACTGGCCTAATCGCAGATTTAAGTTCAGGGTAATTAATCTTGTTCTTTTGTAGAAAAACCCTTCAGTTTGACAAAAACGAAAGTAGTAGTCATCGCTATGATTTTTGGGTTCTCTCCAAATCATGGGAACAGCAAATGGCATAGCCACTTTCCTCATATTCAACCAGTCACGAAGACCATTTGAACAACTTGACATATCACATGAGGGGCCCAGCATACATTGAAAATGCAGAAATAATGTAATAAACAAAAATACTTTGATCTCAGAAACTTTGTGATAGAGCAAAACTAAGTATATTTTTGGAATCCGCACTCAAACGCTATAAAACAGACATTTTACCTTTGCTGATGATTTTTTTGTGTTGACTAGTGTTATTTCTTTTGTCAGATTCAAGTTATTTCTGTGACCATTGTGGATTTTTCTTTCATTTAAACGAGGTGTACCAACAATTTTGACCACGTGTGTAAAATACCTATTTCCTTCTTCAAAGACATGGCATCTCTACAAAATTAGGTTCATCTGGGGGAACAAACCAGCAAGACTCTCTTGCACTCTTTTATGTAAACTAAAATGTAGAGGTGCACTGGGTATCCCAGACCTAAAAACTTACTGTCTTGCTGCCCATATGGTCAGAGTTATTGATTAGTGCAGGCATGCCTCGATGAAGCCATGGGTATTAAGAGAACAAAGCTTCTCCGAGATCCCTTTATCTGCCATCCCATGGATACCTAACTTCTAATCATGGACTCTGAAATCTCATCCCACGATCAGTACCACCATATATTGTTGCTCCAGACCAGAAATATGCAGACCTCTCATCCCAATACCTTCTCTCTCTTCAATAACTGGCTCTCCAGACTTCCGCCTTGGCCTGTCTGATCCTGTATTTGTTTTGTATTTCTGGAGGGAGATTTCTTGCCTGTCATATTGGTGTCAGTAATGATTGGCCCACTATGGGGGCCATTCAAGATTGCTCAATACCAGAGTCACTGTACATATGTGGTGCTCTCTCTAGTTATGGCACTTCTTGCTCTCCCTTAGTTTTGTCCAGTGTTCACGCCCTCCAACCAGGTTTGAGAATTTGTTTAGGCGAGGGGGTGCTCAGACACTCATTTTCTGAAGTTCAGTTCATGCTAGCCAGTCCAGACGAACTCTCTCTTCTTAGTTATCTGTTGAAATGGGAGAGGAATTTGAGAATCTATTTTCAGAGCAAAGGGACAAAATGCTGTCATTTGCACACAAGAAATCTATAAACTCCAGACTCCAGGAAGCCAATTCCAAATTGCTCTCAAGATGGTATAGAATACCGGCTAAATTTAATAAGATGTTTCCCTCTGTGGACTCTTAAGTGTTGGAGATATGCACTGGGAGAGGTGACTTTTTGAATATTTTCTGGACATGCCCAGCAATTCAGTCGTTCTGGTCAGTGTGAAGGACATTGTCAGACTGGAGTTCCTATTGCAGCTCTAGGAGGCCTCAGTTTCCTCCTAAAGACACTCTCTTTTGAGATTTCCAGTGATGGCGACCAGATCTTGTATTTGTTTAGGATGGAAGTCTGTCACTCCTCCCAATCTCCCCCTCTGGGCATCTAAGGTCAATGACCTGATGCCCATGGAAGACTTGATATTGTCTTTCCACAACAGATATCATGCTTTCTACAAGACCTTGTTTCCATGAATTGAATTTAAATACTGAAGACCTTGGTAGACTGATATCAGACTCTAGGCTGGTCTTCCCCGAATAAACGATCGAGTGTGCACCTAGTAGGTTTTTCTTTTATTGTTGGTCTTGTCTTAACCCTCTACCTTTCCCTATCTCCCCCATCTGCTTCTTCCCTCCAATCTTTTCCTTCTCCTCACCTACAATCCTTTTTCGATCCCTACTCCTGCAGATTCCTGTCTAATGTTCCTGCTTTTTCTTTCTCCCTAAAACATGTAAAATCGACAGGCCCAGAATGACAGTTACTTATGTCTTGCTTATCTTATGTCAGCGGTTTAGGCCTCTTGTACATTACTTATGCAATGTTTTTTTGCAATGTCATTCGCCATTTATCGTTATCATTTTATGATTTTATATAGTTGCATTTAATTGTTCTGTGTATTGTCTTTAAATAAAGAATTTAAGAAAATTACTTCTCTGTTTAATGCTCTGCAGTGGAATAATCGATTTTGCCTATTTTGTTCAGATTGTCTAAATATATCCATTTTGATGAATGGCATAGATGTTTAATACTGTTTGCCCACAACTTGGTGTTATTGTTAAATGTTGTGTGATCTTGAGATATTCTGTTTTTCATTCGCATCTCCATTACATATTATGTACAAGGTGATATTCAAAGTAGTCAAGAAGTCTACACACTGTAAAACAAACAGGAGAGCATGGGATCACAGCTGCTTTCTCTGAGGTAAACTATTTCCTTGCTTGTTGTTAAGGCTGCTTTCACACATCCGGCTTGAGCTGTGTGGCTCAATCCGGCTGTGCAAGCTATGCAACGGATGCGGTGAAAACACCGCATCCTTTTGCATAAGTTTTTCCCATGCGGCCCATCCGGTTTTTGCCGCTTGCGGCATGCGCAGTGACAAAAACCGCATGCGGCGGTCGGATGCGGTTTTTGCCGCATCCGGCCGCCATAGGCATGCATTGAAAAATGCGCCGCATCGGTCGGATGCGGCGCGATGCGGTATTTTTTTGCCGTACGAAAAAACGTGCCAGGCAACGTTCCATCCGTCCGCCGCATCGGCTAAATCTGCCGCATGCGGCAAAAACCGGATGGAACGCAAGGCCATGCGGCACAATGCGGCACTAATTAAAGTCTATGCAGGAAAAACGCAACCGGCAGCAAAAAAAACGGTTGCGATTTTCCTGCAAAGTGCCGGATTGTGCCGCATTGCAGAAACCGGAGGTGTGAAAGCAGCCTAGGGCAGGGAAATGTTTTAGGTCCCAGAAACAATCGACTGCGATCCCATACTGTAATGTATACTTTTTTTTTTTTTTTTTTTTTTAAATCTTCCCTGACCCAGGAGATGTGGTATGATCAGATCATGTCTCTGTACGGTCAGACACGGCCATTACACAGTACATGGCTGGGATAAATATATACCGTATTTTTCGCTTTATAAGACGCACTTTTGTTCCCCCAAATTTTGGGGGAAAGTAGGGGGATGCGTCTTATAATCCGAATATACGGGGGGGGGGTTGTATATATATACACACAGAGTCCAGTTGAGGTGCGGGCAGCTCTGGAGCGGTGCTGGGGACTGCTTGGGGCTGGGAGCGGCAGCGTTTGATCTCCTGCTCTCCCGCTCATATAATATGCACAGCCGCTGTCCATCAGAAGCGTGGTGCTGAAACTGCATCGCGCTGATGGGCTGGGGAGCTGTGCATATTATCTGCCTGTGCTTACCTTTGATTGCACAGGATCTCCCCTCCCCCTGTGTTAGATATAGCCTCCCGTGCTGCTGCCCATAGTAAAATAATAAACTCTTTACTCACCTCCTCCGGCATCTGCCCGGTCTCCCTCCTGCTGGCTGTGATTAGGCACACAGAGATTTCACTCTGCGGTGCCGATCACATGACCTCCACTAGAACTAGGAAGTAGGAAGTGCAGGAGACAGGAGGAGTTCAACCCCGAGGAGGGAGACACGAGACAGGACTGTGCTGCAGAAGGTAAGGAAAGAGTTTATTTTACTAAAAGCAGCAACATGGGGGCGATATGTAACAGAGGGTGATGTGTGCCTGCCTGCCACAGAGGGTGATGTGTGCCTGCCTGCCACAGAGGGTGATGTGTGCCTGCCTGCCACAGAGGGTGATATGTGCCTGCCTGCCACAGAGGGTGATGTGTGCCTGCCTGCCACAGAGGGTGATGTGTGCCTGCCTGCCACAGAGGGTGATGTGTGCCTGCCTGCCACAGAGGGTGATGTGTGCCTGCCTGCCACAGAGGGTGATGTGTGCCTGCCTGCCACAGAGGGTGATGTGTGCCTGCCTGCCACAGAGGGTGATATGTGCCTGCCTGCCACAGAGGGTGATGTGTGCCTGCCTGCCACAGAGGGTGATGTGTGCCTGCCTGCCACAGAGGGCGATGTGTGCCTGCCTGCCACAGAGGGCGATGTGTGCCTGCCTGCCACAGAGGGCGATGTGTGCCTGCCTGCCACAGAGGGCGATGTGTGCCTGCCTGCCACAGAGGGCGATGTGTGCCTGCCTGCCACAGAGGGCGATGTGTGCCTGCCTGCCACAGAGGGTGATGTGTGCCTGCCTGCCACAGAGGGTGATGTGTGCCTGCCTGCCACAGAGGGTGATGTGTGCCTGCCTGCCACAGAGGGTGATGTGTGCCTGCCTGCCACAGAGGGTGATGTGTGCCTGCCTGCCACAGAGGGTGATGTGTGCCTGCCTGCCACAGAGGGTGATGTGTGCCTGCCTGCCACAGAGGGTGATGTGTGCCTGCCTGCCACAGAGGGTGATGTGTGCCTGCCTGCCACAGGGTGATGTGTGCCTGCCTGCCACAGAGGGTGATGTGTGCCTGCCTGCCACAGAGGGTGATGTGTGCCTGCCTGCCACAGAGGGTGATGTGTGCCTGCCTGCCACAGAGGGTGATGTGTGCCTGCCTGCCACAGGGTGATGTGTGCCTGCCTGCCACAGAGGGTGATGTGTGCCTGCCTGCCACAGAGGGTGATGTGTGCCTGCCTGCCACAGAGGGTGATGTGTGCCTGCCTGCCACAGAGGGTGATGTGTGCCTGCCTGCCACAGAGGGTGATGTGTGCCTGCCTGCCACAGAGGGTGATGTGGGCCTGCCTGCCACAGAGGGTGATGTGTGCCTGCCTGCCACAGAGGGTGATGTGTGCCTGCCTGCCACAGAGGGTGATGTGTGCCTGCCTGCCACAGAGGGTGATGTGTGCCTGCCTGCCACAGAGGGTGATGTGTGCCTGCCTGCCACAGAGGGTGATGTGTGCCTGCCTGCCACAGAGGGTGATGTGTGCCTGCCTGCCACAGAGGGTGATGTGTGCCTTCCTGCCACAGAGGGTGATGTGTGCCTGCCTGCCACAGAGGGTGATGTGTGCCTGCCTGCCACAGAGGGTGATGTGTGCCTGCCTGCCACAGAGGGTGATGTGTGCCTGCCTGCCACAGAGGGTGATGTGTGCCTGCCTGCCACAGAGGGTGATGTGTGCCTGCCTGCCACAGAGGGTGATGTGGGCCTGCCTGCCACAGAGGGTGATGTGGGCCTGCCTGCCACAGAGGGTGATGTGGGCCTGCCTGCCACAGAGGGTGATGTGGGCCTGCCTGCCACAGAGGGTGATGTGGGCCTGCCTGCCACAGAGGGTGATGTGGGCCTGCCTGCCACAGAGGGTGATGTGGGCCTGCCTGCCACAGAGGGTGATGTGGGCCTGCCTGCCACAGAGGGTGATGTGGGCCTGCCTGCCACAGAGGGTGATGTGTGCCTGCCTGCCACAGAGGGTGATGTGTGCCTGCCTGCCACAGAGGGTGATGTGTGCCTGCCTGCCACAGAGGGTGATGTGTGCCTGCCTGCCACAGAGGGTGATGTGTGCCTGCCTGCCACAGAGGGTGATGTGGGCCTGCCTGCCACAGAGGGTGATGTGGGCCTGCCTGCCACAGAGGGTGATGTGTGCCTGCCTGCCACAGAGGGTGATGTGTGCCTGCCTGCCACAGAGGGTGATGTGGGCCTGCCTGCCACAGAGGGTGATGTGGGCCTGCCTGCCACAGAGGGTGATGTGGGCCTGCCTGCCACAGAGGGTGATGTGGGCCTGCCTGCCACAGAGGGTGATGTGGGCCTGCCTGCCACAGAGGGTGATGTGGGCCTGCCTGCCACAGAGGGTGATGTGTGCCTGCCTGCCACAGAGGCCCTGTCTGCCTGCCACAGAGGCCCTGTCTGCCTGCCACAGAGGCCCTGTCTGCCTGCCACAGAGGCCCTGTCTGCCTGCCACAGAGGCCCTGTCTGCCTGCCACAGTGGCCCTGTCTGCCTGCCACAGTGGCCCTGTCTGCCTGCCACAGTGGCCCTGTCTGCCTGCCACAGTGGCCCTGTCTGCCTGCCACAGTGGCCCTGTCTGCCAGCCATAGGGGAAATGTGGCATCACTGGGGGACGTGTTCAATATAAGGTGGCCATATCCAGATTAAGGGGGCTAATTTTAGGATGAGGGGGCTATGAGGGACATATACCCTATATTATTTGTTAGACGGACACTGGCATTATAAGACGGACCCCATTTATTAAAAAATGCTCTATTCCTTCACCAAATTTGGGGGTGCGTCTTATAATCAGGTGCGTCTTATAAAGGGAAAAATACGGTAATGTGTGATTATCTTAGCACAGGAACATTTTTTTTTTTAATTTACTTTTTTATTTTAACAAATCAATTATGGACTATTCTAAGATATATTGATTAAAATGTACTTTGTGGTTTAAACACTTTTAATGCAGGATTGTTTAAAAAAAAAAATTGAAGGAGAAAAAATTATTTCAATTTTGGAGCCCAAAATTTCATGTTTGTGAATGCTTGGTGCAACAAACGTGATTTAGAGTTTAGTATGTAAGTGTATATGTAAACCGAATAAAATCTGGTGAGCGGAGCTAAAATGATTACTACTTCAACAGGAGTAGTAAAAAAAATGGCCGTTCTTTAGGTCAAACAAGAATACAAGGAAAGAGTTCTTTATCTTTATCACACAGACTTTGTTTTATAGACCTCATTTATGGTAGTAATTTTGTTCAGCAGCAGACCACAGTGTTTTTTCTACAGTGTCCAGGCAGTTTCTGAGATGCATCTTGCTCTACTTGACCCTTGTAGTTCCGCACAATATACTGTAAATTGTTGGTGGTAATGCAAAATGGAAATATATTTTAATTTTGTGTCTTAATGAATATTTTTTTATTTTATATTTTTATATTCATTTTTTTTTCTTTTCTTGAATCAGTGATGGATTGGTTATATTGGCTGCTGCTTGGCATCCAGGTGATACTCCTTGTATGAGCTATTACACGCTTATAACTGTAGAGGATGAAGGCTATAACTTTTCTGACCAACTTAGTGTTGAAGTAACGCATCTCAGTCCTCTGTTTCAGGTCAGTGTCATATTTAAAGAAAATGTTCTGTTGTGCATTTCTGTGATACAGATGAATGCCATTTTTTTGTTCCATTAATGAGGTTATTCATGATTGTCTGTGTAAGTAATGTTTTCCTCACTGAATGCACTTGGGCATGCAAATCAAGATCCGCTACAGGCAATTCCCGCCGCAAATGCCGGCCCATAGCGTCCCAAATGTGCTCAAAGACTAGTTTGGAGACACTGAATGCCTTGGTAGCGTGTTTAGTCCATGAAAGCAGCTTTTAACCCCTTAACGACCTTTGACGTACTGGGTACGTCACGGTGACATGGTGCTAAACGACCCATGACGTACCCAGTACGTCATGGCGAAATCGCGGTCCCGGAGCCCCGGGGAGTCCAATTTCTTTGATTAAACTGTAGATTCGGGAAGGAGGGGACCTCTGCCTGACCTCAGGAGGGGTGGTGCCTCCTCCCCGAACCTACAGAGGCTGTGATTGGCTGACAAACGCCGCTCAGTCAATTACAGTCACTGTAATGTTCCAGCCATTGAAAATGGCTGGAACATTTAAATCCAGCCCTGATCAGTGCTGCTGTAGCACTGGCCATTGGCTGGAGCTGGGTGAATAGGTGCTTCACCCGCCCCCAGCTCTGATTGGAGAGACCGGTCTTGTGACCGATTTCTCCAATCAATGTGGATCTGGGGCCTGTGACCGTCCCTGGAAGCCGAGGAGAGCGGTCTCTGCGGGTGCCCATCGGTAAGTTGCTGCCCCCGCCGCCCGCCCCTATCCCCGATCGCCCTGCCAGCCCTGCCGCTGCCTCCGATCGCCCCGCCCGCCACCACCAGCCCCGCCGCTGTCTCCAATCGCCCCGCCCGCCACCGCCGCTGTCTCTGATCGCCGCGCCCGCCACCGCCAGCCCCGCCGCTGTCTCCGATCGCCACCACCAGCCCCGCCGCTGTCTCCGATCGCCCCGCCGCGGCTCCGATCGCCACCGCCAGCCCTGCCGCTGTCTCCGATCTCCCCGCCGCTGCTCCCGATCCACCGCTGTCCCCGCTGCCACGCTCGCTACTGTCCCCACCGCTGCTGCCGATCCACCGCTGTCCCCGCCGCTGTTCCCGATCCACCGCTGTCCCCGCCGCCACGCTCGCCACTGTCCCCGCCGCTGCTCCCGATCCACCGCCGCCACGCTCGCCACTGTCCCCGCCGCCACGCTCGCCACTGTCCCCGCCGCTGCTCCCGATCCATCGCTGTCCCCGCTGCCACTGTCCCCGCCGCCACGCTCGCCACTGTCCCCGCCGCCACGCTCGCCACTGTCCCCGCCGCCGCTCCCGATCCGCCGCTGTCCCCGCCGCCGCTCCCGATCCACCGCTGTCCCCGCCGACGCTCCCGATCCACTGCTGTCCCCGCCGCCGCTCCCGATCCACCGCCGCTCCCGCCGCCGCTCCCGCCGCCACTCTCGCCACTGTCCCCGCCACCACTCTCGCCACTGTCCCCGCCGCCACGCTCGCCACTGTCCCCGCCGCCGTCGCACCCACCTTTTTCAGCCGCTGCTGCCCCCGAATCGGCCCCCACTGTTCCCGATCGGCGGCCGCCGCCTCCTTCATCGGCTGCCCCTTCTCCATCGCCACTACACCTCCTATCCCTCCATGTGCTGCAAGCCACCCTCCCCCCACATGTGGGGGGCGGGTGGCTTGCAGCACATGTGGGGGGCGGGTGGCTTGCAGCACATGTGGGGGGAGGGTGGCTTGCAGCACATGTGGGGGGAGGGTGGCTTGCAGCACATGTGGGGGGAGGGTGGCTTGCAGCACATGTGGGGGGAGGGTGGCTTGCAGCACATGGAGGGGGGAGGGTGGCTTGCAGCACATGTTGGGGGAGGGTGGCTTGCAGCACGTGTGGGGGGAGGGTGGCTTGCAGCACGTGTGGGGGAGGGTGGCTTGCAGCACGCTCGCTGCAAGCCACCCTCCCCCCACATGTGCTGCAAGCCACCCTCCCCCCTCCATGTTCTGGGGCCACCCTCCCCCCGGGCCCCCCCTCCCCCCGGGGCCCCTCCTCCTCCATGTGCCATCTCTCTCTCCCATCAGACTCTGCCCCCCTCCCCGATCTGCTGCCTGCTCTCTCCCATCCTCTTCATCTACTGCTCCCTCTCACCCTCCTCAATCTGTTGCCTCCTTCATCTGCTGCCTCTTCTGTTTGCTGTGATCCTGCTGCCTAGATCCATCCTGTAAGGTAGGTATCCCCATCTCACCTCCCTCCCCCCCCATCCTCCGCCGCTCCTCCATCCGCTGCGCCCTTTCCCATCCTCTGCCGCTCCTCCATCCGCTGCGCCATTTCCCATCATCCATCCGCTGCGCCCTTTCCCATCCTCTGCCGCTCCTCCACCCGCTGCGCCCTTTCCCATCCTCCATCCGCTACGCCCTTTCTCATCTGCCGCCCCGCCCTCTCGCATCGCATTATCCAGCGCAGTTGCTCGCTTCCAGACTGCAGTGGATGATGCGATGCGAGACTCGTGCATTGCTCTCACGTTTGGCACTGGTCTTAGTGGCAGGCGCTCATATTTTATTTTTTTTTATTCATTTGTTTTTTTTTTACTGATGTCTGTATTTTTTATTTCGCCAAACTAATTTTTTTGTATGGGGGGGGTCTAGTTTCCAACATGGGATCACATGTGGGGGAGCTCCACTGTTTAGGCACCTCAGGGGGTCTCCAAATGCAACATGGCGTTTGCTAATAATTCCAATCAATTTTACTGTGAAATGGCGCTCCTTCTCTTCTGAGCCCCACGTACGCCCAAACAATTGATTTCCACCACATATGAGGTACCTGTGTACTCAGGAGAAATTGCACAATACATTTTATGGTGCATTTTTTCCTGATACCCTTGTGAAAAAAAAATACCTGTTTGAAAAAACAATTTTGTAGTAAAAAAAAAGAATAAAATATTTTCACGGCTGAACATTACAAACGTTTGTGAAGCCTCCAGGGGTTCAAAGTGCTCACTAAACAGCTAGATAAATTTCATGAGGGGTCTAGTTTCCAAAATGGGGTCAATTGTGGGGGAGCTCCATTGTTTAGGCACTTCAGGGGGGTCTCCAAACGCAACATGGCGTCCGCTAATAATTCCAACCAATTTTGCTGTGAAATGGCGCTCCTTGCCTTCCGAGTCCTGCTGTGTGCCCAAAAATTTGATTTCCACCACATATGAGGTATCTGTGTACTCAAAAGAAAATGCACAATACATTTTATGGTGCATTTTTTCCTGATACCCTTGTGATAAAAAATGCTACCTGGTTGAAGCAACAGTTTTGTGGTAAAAACTTTTTTTTTTCTTTTCACGGCTCAACGTTATAAACTTCTGTGAAGCCCCCAGGGGTTCAAAGTGCACATCAAACATCTAGAAAAAATATTTGAGGGCTCTAGTTTCCAAAATGGGGTCACTTATGGGGGAGCTCCATTGTTTAGGCACCTCAGGGAGTCTTCAAACCCGACATGGCGTCCGCTAATGAGTGCAGCTAATTTTGCACTCAAAAATTCAAATGGCGCTCCTTGCCTTCCGAGTCCTGCCGTGTGCCCAAACATTTGATTTCCACCACATATGAGGTATCTGCGTACTCAGGAGAAAATGCACGATACATTTTATGATGCATTTTTCCTGATACCCTTGTGAAAATACTAATTTTTATGGCTAAAGTAACATTTTTGTGTTAAAGTAAAATTTTCATTTTTTCTTCTACATTGCTTTGGTTGCTGTGAAGCTCCTAAAGGGTTAATAAACTTCTTGGATGTGGTTTTGAGCAGAGTGAGGGGTGCAGATTTTAGAATGGGGTCACTTTTGGGTATTTTCTGTCGCCTAGGTTTCTCAAATCACTCCAAATGTGATGTTACATAGTTACTTAGGTTGAAAAAAGACCTGGGTCCATCTAGTTCAACCTTCCTCCACCAGTTCTACATTTAGTCACTAAGTCATTTATAACCTACAATGTTTTGTGTACTGAGGAAATCATCCAGCCCTTTTTTAAAAGCTGTTATAGTATCTGCCATTACTACCTCTTGTGGTAGTGTATTCCACAGTCTGACCGCTCTAACTGTAAAGAACCCTTTCCTATTTAGGTGTCGGAATCGCTTTTCTTCCACTCGCAGTGAGTGCCCCCTGGTCCTTAGTACTGTCTTTGGAAGAAATAAGTCATGTGCCAGTCCTTTATATTGACCACACATGTATTTATACATATAAATGAGATCTCCTCTGAGACGTCTTTTTTCTAAGCTAAACATATCTAACTTTTTCAATCTGTCATCATATGGGAGGCCTTCCATTCCTTGTAATAGTCTAGTTGCCCGCCTTTGAACTGACTCTAACGTCTGAATGTCCTTTTTAAAATGTGGAGCCCAAAACTGGATCCCGTATTCCAGATGTGGCCTTACAAGTGATTTATAGAGGGGTAACAATACGTTGGGATCACGGGATCTAATCTCTCTTTTTATACACCCTAAAATCTTGTTTGCTTTAGCAGCTGCTGCTTGACATTGAGTGCTGCTGCTCAGCTTATTTGTAATGAGAATACCCAAGTCCTTCTCCTGTTCTGTAGTCCCGAGTTTACTTCCATTTAATGTATACGCAGCTATAGGATTACTCCGTCCTAGGTGCATTACTTTACATTTATCAACATTAAATCTCATTTGCCAAGTATCTGCCCATTCCGACATCTTATCCAGATCTTTTTGTAATATTGTACTATCCAGGTCAGTTTTTAATATCCTACATAGTTTGGTGTCATCGGCAAAGACTGACACTGTACTATCAATCCCATCCACAAGGTCATTAATAAAGAGAGTAAAAAGAATCGGTCCAAGCACAGATCCCTGCGGCACCCCACTGCTGACTATAGCCCATTTAGAGAATGTACCATTTATGACTACTCTTTGTTTCCTATCTTTTAGCCAATTCCTTACCCAGTTGCATATTGTGTCCCCTAGTCCTTGCTTCTGGAGCTTTAGTATAAGGCTATTATGTGGTACAGTATCAAATGCCTTTGCAAAGTCCAAATAAATCACATCAGCTGCATTACCATTATCCAGGTTTGAACTTACCCCCTCATAGAACCCCAACAGGTTGGTTAGACACGACTTATCTTTCATGAATCCATGCTGTTTGTCAGTTATCATATTATTTTCTGCAATATATTTTTGCATGTCATCCCTTAAAATGCCCTCAAAAACTTTGCATACTACTGATGTCAGGCTTACTGGACGGTAGTTGCCTGGATCTACCCTCTTACCTTTCTTTAAATATCGGTACCACATCAGCAATCCTCCAATCCTGAGGCACCAACCCTGTTACAAGTGAGTCTAAAAAGATGAGATACAGCGGTCTGTCGATTACGGAGCTCAATTCCCTCAATATTCGTGGATGAATGCCATCTGGCCCTGGGGATTTGTCAATGTTTAATTTACTCAGACGTAGGCGTACTTCATCTTGTGTTAAATTAATTATATCGGGTGGTGGACTTTGATTTTTCACTTGTTGAATGATCCCTGGTACAGTCAGTTCCTTGGTGAATACAGATGAGAAATGCCTATTTAATATCTGTCTTTTGTTTGTCCTCTAACTAACTTGTTATTATATTTTAAGGGGCCGATACTTGTCTGCTTTACACCAGCGCAATTTTTTGAAAAAAAAAAAAAAAAAATTCCGTTAGGAAGTTAGAAGGGTTCAAAGTTCATCAGCAATTTCTCATTTTTCCAACAAAATTTACAAAAATAATTTTTTTAGGTACCACAAATACCACTCAATGACTATATCATCATTGACATAGTCGTGAGTCGAGATCTGAATCTGCACATTCGTTGCCACCGACACCACTATATTGACGAATGCAGCAAAATCAATCTGCGCACAAACGACCAATGGCAAGGAGAGCGCTGGAACAAAATTTCAAACAAAGGTCATTCACAAAGCAGTGACCTATCACTCAAATGCCAGAGGCAGGCAGATGGACCAGGGCAGGAGCAGCAGACCCATTGCAGTCCCAACCCTGGGCACCTATATCTTATCACCAAAAACTTAAAATGCATATTAAGGAGCACCAAAAAGTGTATTTCTTCACAAAGGTTTCGATTTAATCTGTATAACAGCGCCATTATGGCCACATCTTTAATTTAACTTGCAGAATCGTGTTGACAGGGTCTCTTTAAGGGATGGTCTGAAGGCTGAAGAAATTTCAATCTACATCCCTATCCATTTATTTTGCCAATTTAAACTAATTTGTAATATGGCTGTGTTAAACATTTCCTACCCATCCCTGACTACACGATCTAACTACTATTGTTTCCACCCCCTACTTCCTGTCTGATGATGCTTCATTTGAGAGACTGTACTGGGATGTAGGCCCTTCTATTCAACATATGGATAAAAACCGTTGCATACCTGAGTTTGTCCCAAGTAAGGTTAGAATAACCTGTTTATACTCACTGACTGCTTGTACGTCTCTTTAGCCCCATTTGTAACTATGTGTGGTACAAATGTGCCAACCAAGCAATGTGATACATAACAGGGCCCTATGTGGTATGGTATGAACCTCCATGTCCACAAACTAACCAATCACCCATCTAAATATATATAATTGCCTTATTCTGTCTGTCTGTCTTGCTCCAAAATGACGTCATTACAGTGACAACCGTCGCTACACCGCGTGCGCTAAAGAGCCTGCGACCAACGGCTCAGCTAACTGAACAGCTAAAACTACGGGCCGACAGGACGACGCCCGACACTTTCCCCCGCACCCACACGGAGCCCCGACTCCCCAGTGAGTACTGCACCCCCGGGAGCCCACACCGGCAACCCACCTGACACATACCCACCGCTCGCCTCCGCCCCCCGCACACAATACCCCCCCCCGCTCTCTGCATGTATACACTAAACACACACACTCAAGAATAGTCACCTGTCTGCAGCCATGCAGTCCCCAGCACTGACGTCCTCAGCGCCATGGCCTTGCTCGGCTCCACCCCCCACCCTGCACTCCACCCCCCGCACACATTACCCTGCAGGATGGGGGCTCATGTCAGGATGGTGGCTGCACCACGATGGGGGCACATACCAGCATTGGGCCAGATCACAGCATCAGCATATTTTTACTTAACTTTACACTGTTCATGGCATTCTTTCATTACAAGCCATGGACATCATTAAACATTAGACTCATCTATTAAAACTGTTCCTTCTGTTGTTTGTCATTTTAAAATCAATAAACAATTATAATAATACTAAATTAAACCTAATCCATCCAGTTCATTAGTTACCTTATTATTCAATCTGCTAACCTACATACACATTCTAGACTACCCGATACGTTAGAATCGGGCCACCTTCTAGTAGAATTATAAAAGCATTGTCAGGTGTCTGAAAATCAACACTGCACTGTAATAAAGCCCATAGGATATTTATACAGAACAGACTCGTCATTAAAGATCCCACCAATAAAATGATCATGCCCGTGTCGCCAAACAGTAATATAATTGAAAAAAAAAGCTTTGCGTAGAAAGACATAGTCGTAAAAATGGTTAGAAAGAACAAAATGGAAATTGTGGGGAAGAGTAATCTAGAATATGATTGGCACACATGGTTACCAGCTGTGTGTGGGCAGCCTGGAGGATTAATTTGCATATTGTTACTTTAAAGAGTGTTTAGTTTTTCTTTCATAAATCAATCGTATTCTTGAGAATAATCAGCTTTGTAATATATCTTACCAGGGAAGTCTGCTTCTATCATTCATTCTCAGAATTCTAATTCAGTGAAGACAGATTTCCACATTACTGAGCTAAGAGATGGCAGTTACTGTGACGACATGGACACCCAATGCCTCTCATGGGTTTAAGTTTCTTAACATTCAGCCAGACGTATTGTTCTTATGTGTGCTAAGTCATGTTTGCTTAGCTATTGTTTCTCCAGACCCTTCCAGTAATCATTGTATTGTAGTTGTGTATTGCTAATGTAATTACCTTAGTAGTCATTGTCTAGTCTGTGCATTCCAGACTACATGTATATCCTCAGTCTTTCTGTAGACATCATTTGGATGAACATTGTCCATGCAGCTTGAGATTCATCCAATGGGAGAGGCGATCTTGTCCAACTAATCGATGAGGACGCAGTGTATCCAAGTGGAAGGCTGTGGCTATAAAAGGGATTTCTTTAAGCCACCAGGTGGTTGTTGATGGATGCTGATGGATCCAGTCTAAGCTCTTAGGAGCTGACTAGAGGATCAGGATACCCTGTGACTTCAATCTAGGGACTCCGGTTCCGATTGGAGACCATATCCACTGCCTAGGGATTTCGACTCCGGTTGCCAGGATTATATCATCAAACCAGAGACTACTTAAGGAGGAAACCTCGGTTACCTGGTACAGACTTTGCAGACCTCAGCCAGCTTCCTAAATCTGGCGTTATTCCTTTCTCGGTGGGTGCCCACCGAAAGCGGGGTGCTGCTGGATTGGAGTAATTAGCCCTGGAACATCTGAGGCATGGACATTCTAATCCCTGGTGAGCCAGTGGAAGGGTGAGACCCTGTTACATTTGTGTGTTTTGCTGGTTGTGTGTTATGTGCCGTTAATTGTTTGGGGATCCAATAAAGTCTAATTATTGTGGTTCCCTCACCCTGTGTTGTCTGAGTAGTGTTACGCCCACGGTTAAGGAGGCCGGCGTTCAGTTGGGATGAGCCTTGAGCCACGCTGTCATTCTAAAGGCGGCGGGTCTTAGTGGACGAGAGCACCCACTGAGCCCAGTGTCTCCACAATTGGTGGCAACAGTGGGATACTACTCAGCCTGGTTTACCCAGGGGAGCTGCAGCGGACTGGTGTTCGTGGACACCGTCCAGGGCTCAACAACCAGGGGGGTCACATAAGCATACCCAGCAGGCCATAGGGGAGGCATTCAGGTTTCGGACGCTCAGTGGACAAGAGCACCCACTGAGCCCCGTGTCTCCACAGTTACTACTGATAAGTCTATTACCAAACAAAAGGGTCCTAAATGTAGGTCTGGGGATTAATAAGCAAGCACCAAAGAGTAAATCGGAAATATAAACATATAGGATCTGAGATACCCAGAAAAAAATACAAGTAGCAATACAAAATGTACAAAAAAAACCAAAACCTTGATCTTTATTTAAATTTTTAGATAAATATTAAAGGATGATAACATAGGCTGGGAGGAGAAATAGGTCTTCTGTCCACAAACACATATTGTGGGTGACATGTACTATTGTGCTGTACAAAAATAAAGATAATAGGTTTACACTTGTCTCAAATACAGTATATTTGCACAAAAACACAACAAGGTTCAGATGTAGTTATGTTTACATTAGTATTAAAAATGATAACATGTACAGATATGCCGACGTTATCGTACCATCCCTCATTTGTAGATGTAAATGTGTGGAGATGGAGGTATAGAGGGGAAAGGAGAAAAAGAAAAAATGGGGGGGTTTGAAAAGTTACCTGAGACGTCAGTGTGACGACATGAACACCCAATGCCTCTCATGGGTTAAAGTTTCTTAACATTCAGCCAGACGTATTGTTCTTATGTGTGCTAAGTCATGTTTGCTTAGCTATTGTTTCTCCAGACCCTTCCAGTAATCATTGTATTGTAGTTGTGTATTGCTAATGTAATTACCTTAGTAGTCATTGTCTAGTCTGTGCATTCCAGACTACATGTATATCCTCAGTCTTTCTGTAGACATCATTTGGATGAACATTGTCCATGCAGCTTGAGATTCATCCAATGGGAGAGGCGATCTTGTCCAACTAATCGATGAGGACGCAGTGTATCCAAGTGGAAGGCTGTGGCTATAAAAGGAATTTCTTTAAGCCACCAGGTGGTTATTGATGGATGCTGATGGATCCAGTCTAAGCTCTTAGGAGCTGACTAGAGGATCAGGATACCCTGTGGCTTCAATCTAGGGACTCCGGTTGGAGACCATATCCACAGTCTAGGGATTTCGACTCCGGCTGCCAGGATTATATCATCATACCAGGACTACCTAAGGAGGACACTCAGGTTGGGACAGTTCAGTCACCTGCTACAGACTTTGCAGACCTCAGACAGCTTTCTAAATCTGGCATTATTCCTTTCTCGGTGGGTGCCCGCCAAAAGCGGGGTGCTGCTGGATTGAAGTAAATAGCCCTGGGACCTCTGAGGCATGGACATTCTAAATCCCTGGTGAGCCAGCAGAAGGGTGAGTGTCTGTTGCAGTTCGGATGAGCCCTGAGCCACGCTTTCTTTCTAAAGGCAGCAGGTTTTAGCGGACGAGAGCACCCACTGAGCCCCGTGTCTCCACAGTCAGTGCATAAATTAATTGTAACATATACATGTAACAGTGCTACCTACGTGCTGGTAGCTGTATACAAGTGAATCAAAAACTGCAAGTGAGAAGAATCCACATGTGATACTACAGATTTACATCAGATTGTAAATAAGTTAAAGTGCCAATGCATTTGTAATCAACTCATGCCATTGCATTAGTTGTTTGTTATAAGGTAATACCTTAACTCCATGTTTAAAGTACTGTGCATAGGCAAAACCAGAGGTGTTGCATAAAAAAATGAAGATCCAATATAATCCATTGTGTAGTGGTCCCACATCGTTCCCTGAATTCACAGAATGAGGCTCCATATGTTACTCCCGCTCAGCGCCAGACTCTGAATTTCTCACGCTCTGTGACGTCACCAGCCTTGAGAAATTCCGGTTCTGTAGCTGAGCGAGAGTGACTCCTGAGGTCACTCCCGGTCAGCGCCAGGCCTGGAATTTCTCACCCCGGTGAAACGGACCTCCTGTCTTCACGATCCTCCTGTGAACGCCAGCTGTGAGATGATATTCATGGGGACTAAGCGAACTGTTACGGTGCCTTGCAACAGTATTCGGCCCCCTTGAACTTTTCATCCTTTTCCCACATTTTAGGCTTCAAACATTAAAAAAAGTGAATTTTTGTTGAAGAATCAACAATTGCGAAGTAGAACAAAATTTATTGCTTATGTTAAAGGGGTTATCCGGCTTCTTTTGACTTTTTTTCATTATTACACTATTGGGCTACATTGGGGCAGGTAAGTAGATAGAGACCACTTACCTGCCCTGCTGTCAGCCCCTCTCCCCCAGCTCAGAGTGGTCATGTGACCGCTCCTGCCGCGATTTTCCTGCTTCCGGTCATTTCATGTCTACATGGGCTGGGCCATGTTGACATGCAAATCTGGAACAGCATGTCGCCTCCCTGCTGGGCTGTACAGTGCGTGGAGTAACCTCCCCCCTTCCCTGCACCCTCCCACACATTCCCCTGCACCCCGTACTCTGCCCACAACCTCCCACACACTCCGTAGTCTCCCTCCCCCGCCTCCTGTGCCTAGCTATGTGCGCCATGAATTCCAGCCGATTCAGTGTCCAGTTCAATAAGGCAAGGAACACTTGCTGTCAGATACACTGTCAGCGCTGTGTCCCCAGCGCTTTATCATGTTTACTGCCTGACGCCCTGGGAACTGTACTGTACTGTTCTCACGCCGCGGGGCTGGCAGGGAGCGGGACACTGACTGCTAAAGGTGGTGTCACACACAGCGACAACAACGTCGCTGCTACGTCACCATTTTCTGTGACGTTGCAGCGACGTCCCGTCGCTGTGTTTGACATCCAGCAACGAGCTGGCCCCTGCTGTGAGGTCGCCGCTCGTTGCTGAATGTCCAGCTTCATTTTTTGGTCATCGCTCTCCCGCTGTGACGCACAGATCGCTGTGTGTGACAGCGAGAGAGCGACGAAATGAAGCAAGCAGGGAGCAGGAGCCGGCTTCTGGCAGCCTGCGGTAAGCTGTAACCAAGGTAAACATCGGGTAACCAAGGTGGTTACCCGATATATACCTTCGTTTCCAGCCTCCGCCGCTCTCATGCTGCCAGCGCCGGCTCCTGCTCTCTGCACATGTAGCTGCAGTACACATCGTGTAATTAACCCGATGTGTACTGTAGCTAGGAGAGCAGGGAGCCAGCGCTCAGTGTGCGCGGCTCCCTGCTCTCTGCACATGTAGCTGCAGGTTAGATTAGATGAGATAATTACCTGCTGTGACGATCTCCTGCCTCCTAACGTCACCGCGGTCACTGCCTTCTCTGCCCGTATCGCGGGCGGCCCGAGACTGTCACTAGCAGTGACGTCACGGGCTCTCGCGATACTGTGTAGAACGCGGCGGGCATAGAAGTCAGTGACAGCGCTGACGTCAGCAGAGCAGGAGATCGTTACTGCAGGTAATGATCTCATCTAACCTCCTGACTGCAGCGCTCGGCATCCCCTGCAGTGACCTGGGCTGACCTATTGATGTTAGCTCAGGTCACTGCACGGCTCTCCCAGCCAATGGGGAACATTTTGTTCTTCATTGACTGGGAGTCTCATTGACTATGGTATGGATCGCCGTGCGAACCCCCTTATTGGATTACGCCGGACCCGGATTGGATTGTTCTTGTCAATACATTGTTGAAAGAGGGAATGTGGGGAGTGTTTTTTCAAATAAAACTTTTTTTGTTGTCTATTTTTTATTTCTTACTGACTGGGTTGGTGATGTCGGGTATCTGATAGACGCCTGACCTCACCAACCCCAGGGCTTGATGCCAGGTGACATTACACATCTGGCAGCAACCCCATATATTACCCCATTTGCCAACGCACCAGGGCAACGGGATGAGTTGGGGCAAAGCGCCAGGATTAGCACATCCAATGGATGCGCCACTTCTGGGGCAGCTGCAGCCTCCTATTTTTAGGCTGGGGAGTGTCCAATAACGGTGGACCTCCCTAATCTGAGAATACCAGACCACAGCTGTCCGCTTTACCTTGGCTGGTGATGCAATTTGGGGGGGACCCCACGTTTTTTATTTTAAATTATTTAATTTTAAATAACTGCGTGGGGTGCCCTCTGTTTTGGATTACCAGCCAAGGTGAAGCTGCCAGCTGTGGTCTGCAGGCTGCAGCCGTCTGCTTTACCCTAGCTGGCTACAAAAGATAGGAGGGACCTCACGTCGTTTTTTTTAAATTATTTATTTATTTATTTATTGGCTAAATACAAGGCTAAGCACCCTTTAGTGCCACATGAAAGGCACTAAAGGGTGCCAGCTTAGAATATGCGGGGGGGGGGGGGGTAGGATATTATATTGGTCTTTCTCCTCTCTTATCTATCCCTCTATTTATCCCTTGATTCATTCATCCATTTATCCCTCTAGCTATCTGTCTCTATCTATCCCTCTATCTATCTAGCTGCTTCTGTTTTTCAGTATGAAAAAAATAGGAAGGTACGCAGATGACACACGGACCATATACGGAACGGAACGGATGCCACACAGTTGCATCCGTGAAAAAACATGACCATTTTTTTGCAGACCGCAAAAACGGGGCAGTCCTGTGAATGTAGCCTAATCAAGAGGCTTATGAGGGTGATTTATTTAATTACAAAAAACTGTTTTTTCTTGGTGTATGTATTTATTTACTGTCACTTACAGATTACTAAGGGGGGGGGTGTCTCATAGACCCTGACGATTAATATCTGGCTTAGAGGCAGCTGTGGGCTGTGATTAACTTCATATTAGCCTGATTGCCACCGCCCCAGAGCAACCAGGAAGAGCCAGGTAAAGTGCTGGGATTGTCACATCTAATGGATGTGACAATCCTGAGTGGCTGCAGGCTGCTGTTTTTAGGCACGGGGCGGCTCAATAAATAGGGGTCTCCCCAGCCTGACAATACCAGCCCCCAGCTTTTGTGGTTTATCATGCCTGGGTACCAAAATTCGGGGGGACTGAATTTCGTTTATTTTTAAATTATTTTTGTAAATCAAGAAAAAAGCCGCATGCAGTTTCTCTTATTTGGATACACAGCCAAGATAAGCGCACGGCTGGGGGCTGCATACTGTAGCCATATGATTTTTCTGTTCTTGGTGTCATAATATGGGAGAAAAACACAGTGAAATATTTTATGCGTTTTATACCACAATATTGATCCGCAGAGTTGAATTGCTTTCCCGCTCATCAACCGTCTTGGCGCCCGTGATTGGTTGTAGGCAGATGCTGTCACATACGCTAAGGGTGCGTCTGACTGCAACCAATCACAGGAGACAGGACAGCCGGAGGACGGGGAAAGCAGTGCATATGAATGAGCAGTAATTAGCGGCCCAGCAAGTGAAGGAGAAGCCACGGGAGCAGTGTACAGCTGCAACGGAGCCTCGGTCAGTATGAAGCGCTTACTACTTTTTTTTTTTTTTTTACTTTACTATTAATTTTTAATTTCACAAGTGCCTGATCCTGATCACACATCCAAAATCCAGGGCCTGGTTCTGCCCAACAATAGCCCCTGATACTCTGAAAAGAGGGCTGTTTACCCCTACACTGACTGATAGAACGAGTTTTTTCAGTAGCTACTCTGAAAAGATGACGCAAAGTTTCGTGAACCTCCATTTTTAACAACCCACAAAGTACAGTTTCATCAACACAGTATGATAGCCCCGACACAACCCACCACATTTTATAATGGCTCACACACAGTATAATGCGCTTCACATAGACATCCAAATACTATAATGTCCCCCTCATACAGCCCAGCAAACTATATTTTGGCCCCTACACAGATCAAAACAGTATAATGGCTGCCCCACCTAATGATTAAAAAAATTACTCCTCTCTCCCCATTCTCCCGCTGCTCCAATCTTCGCAGCAGGTGTCCTGAATGTTCGGCACTGGTCTGCAGAGGGTGCGTTGAAGTGACATCATTGTGCCCTCTGCACTGAGACATCAAAGCTCATAAGCACAGGGAGAATAATGGAGGAGGGAGCCGTCAGATCATTGCTTTCAATTATATTGGCATTTATCGTTCAGTTGAACGTGCAATACAGGACGGAGGAGGGTCCAGTGCAGGCCCTGGAACTGGCCCCTGACTCACAGGTCCCTTAGTAGCAACGTGGTCTGCCGCCATGAGCGGTACACAACTGTATATATCTTTCAATTTTAAATAAATAAATAAATATATATATATAATATATATATATATATATATATATATATATATATATATATATATATATATATTTTTATATATATATATATATATATATATCTAATATATAAAGCGGAGTGTGTGTGTGTGTGTGTGTGTGTGTGTGTGTGTATGTCCGCTAAAGGAATCCGCACTATCTCATTTACAATAACGTTTTTTTTGCACAGATGGCCCATGTGACCCAGGGAACGTCGTAGACTACGGTTTCACAGGAAAATTTAACCCTGCGCTTTACAGTTACTCTCCAAAAAACATGACTCCATTAAAGTGAATGGAGCCTGGAACTACAGTTTATTAATCTCAGCTGTGATTGGTTACTATAGTAACAAAGGACAGTGTTAGTATAAGAGGTAATAAGATGTCAGTGGGGAGACGGATAGAGAGAGACAGACAAGGAAAGAAAAGAGACGGAAAGCTAGAGACAGACAGTGAACGAGACAGACGGTGAACGAGACAGTGTGGAAATGAAAGCCACCTCACAGACCTGCATCATGCTAGTAGTGACATAGCCATGCTGTGATGTATGACAGCATGACCAAAATATCATGGAGCCCAAGGAAAAAATAGTGGTCAAGATTTTTCACAAAAATCTGCAGTAACTATATTTTTTTGTAGATGATGATTATTATTATTATTATCGCACTATTTCTTGCTTGCTGCTACACAGTGTAGATATGTGAATCCTCACATCACATGCAGCAGACACAGTTGTCGACAGTCAGAATGAATGGTCATGTGACCACTCGTATGCAATCTGCACATTCTACATTCGGAGCCCAATGTGTCAATTCATATAGTGACACATAGAGGGATAAGCCTGGGGAATCTATGTGCATATATATATATATATATATATATATATATATATATATATATATATATATATATATATATATATATATATATATATATATATATATATATATTATGTATGTGTATACACATAACTATATGACACAAACCACGCACACACACACATGTACCATACATACATGGCGTATATATCTACTATAAACTCACATTGGGTGCTATATATAGTCTGCCTTAGGCTATGTGCGCACGTTGCGTAAATACATGCAGTTACGCTGCGCTTTGTAGTGCAGCGTAACTGCATGCGTCCTGCGTCCCCTGCACAGTCTATGGAGATTGTGCAGGGGCCGTGCGCACGTGGCGTCTTAGAGCGCAGCGCTTCGGCTGCTGCCCGAAGCACTGCGTTCTAAGAAGTGACATGTCACTTCTTCCGTGCGCTTTGCCGGCAGCCCCTGCTCTGTCTATGGGAGGAGCTGCAGGCAGAGCGCATGGAATCTGCTTTTTTTTTTCTCTACGGACATTTTCTGCAGCGATTTGAAGCGCACGTGTGCTGTTCAGATCGCTGCAGAAATTTCTGCAGGGCTAGTACGCAACGTGCGCACATAGCCTTACACAGTATTCATTTATCTATAAGGGGTGAGGAACATGTAACAACTCTTTCTGTTACCATTGTGGATGGGATGTGAGCTGATTGCTGTGTCACAGATGAGAGAAAGCTGGATCTCTGCTCTGTCACATGCTGAGAGGTCAGGTGCTTGACAGAATACTGACAGCCATTGAATGTGCAGAGGGAGGGCAGGGGGCGTTTCTAGACACTGAGGCCGGGCAGGGGGCGTTTCTGGACACTGAGGCTGGGTGGTGCCAGCTCTGACTGAGGTTTGGCAACCAAGAATACAGGAAATTGTCATGTTTGTTGGAGCTGAATGTAAACAAGGTGCTGCAGAGAATAAAGGGTGAATTCAAGAGGAACAAAAGTTAGAAAACAAGAAATAACAATGTAGGGGTGATTTATATGACAATACAGCGCAGATTAGCTTACAATTTTTTTTGGAGTGTATGTCGGATAACTCCTTTAAACTTTTGTAAAAAATAAAATACTGAAAAGTGTGGCGTGCAATATTATTCGTCCCCTTTACTTTCAGTGCAGCAAACTCACTCGAGAAGTTCATTGAGGATCTCTGAATGATCCAATGTTGTCCTAAATGACTGATAGTGATGAATATAAACCACCTATGTGTAATCAAGTTCTCCATATAAATGCACCTGCTCTGTGATAATCTCAGTGTTCTGTTTAAAGCACAGAGAGCATCATGAAGATCAAGGACCACAACAGGCAGGCAGGGATGTGGAGTCTGAGCTCATTTTGGTGGAGTTGGTATAAAATGCACCGACTCAGACTCCTAAAATATATAATAAGTTGGGGACAGTAGTGCATTGCAGAATGTGCTGAATATTTTTTCATAGTAATTTGGGAAAGTTATGAAATGTCCTACAAATTGCTGTTCTATTCCTGATCTAAGGCTACATTCACACACAGCGTTTTTTGAGGATACGTTTGTCAGCTGCAAAAGCAGATCAGCTTTTTAAAAACCGCATCACCTGAAAGGTTTTTGAGATCATGGATAATGCTTTCAATAGCAAAAGCAGATTAGAAAATGGCCACACAAACTGCTCATTCTTTGTGAGGATCCTCATAACACGATGTGTCTGAATGTCCTATCTTTTCACCCATTGCCTTTGCTGGGATGTCCAGAGTCACTGCATGTCACTGAACTATTTTGCCATCAATGTTCGATATGTTTGTGACAAGAAAGAAATTGTTAGCAAGACACTGGCAGTAAAAGATAGTAAAGCTCATCACAGCAGCCAGTTTCTCCAGGCCTTAGTGGAAAAAGTTCTGCAAGATTACTCAAAAAAGAACAGGTTCTTGCTATTGTAAAGGCCAATGCTTCAAACTTGATAAGTTCAATTAAACTGATGAATGAGAGTATTGAACAACAGCTAGAAGAAAATGTAGGATTTAATATGTTAGAGATGGAAGGCCACAGTGCTGTTCATGTAACTGAGGAATAAACTGATATTACAACATAAGAACAGCAAAATGATACTTTAGGATTAGATGATCTTGTCGAAGCTGCTTCAAAACACTTTCATATTCATCACATGCGCTGTGTTGTGCACACGCTGCTGCTGGCAATAAGAGAGTCTGCAAGAGGGACCCCGGTTTCACACATCAGGCTTTTTGCCGGTTTGGCGGATGCGGTGCACTCCAGTACAGTGTATACAGTACAGTGGCAGCGCGACAAACGCCGGTGACATGCTGTCATGTGACCCGGAAATTGCGGCGCTGTCACTGTACTGTAATATAATGAACTGGCGTGCGCCACATCCGCCAAACCGGCAAAAAGCTGAATGTGTGAAACTAGGCGGACATGCTGGAAATCTAATTGGAAAAGTGAGGAAGTTGGTTATTGCCGCCAGAACCCCTAAAATTGATTCCATCTTGAAGAGACTTGCTGGGACAGGGGCAATTGTTGATCAAGCCACTGGGTGAGGCAGCACTTATTTAATGACTGAGCGATTGCTTGAACTAAAATCGTTTCTTATAGATATGGTGAACCCTCAAGTAACATTAAATGAAGGTCAATGGACACAGGTGGCTGAATTGAAGGAATTGCTTAATCACCCATTTACCGTGACTAAAAAATTACAAGCTGAGGATTTAACTCCTGGCATTTTCATAGGGGAGTGGAAGAACTTGCTATTTTGCCTGTCCCAAAGAGAAGGTTTAATCGCAGATGGCATTTCTGCTTCAATGAAACGGAGAGAGACACAGCTATTGGAAAATAAAATTCTTCTGGCAGCTGTTTATGTGGACCCAAGTCATCGTATACTGCTTGATGATCAGCTTACTAAAGGAAAAGAAGCTTTGATTGAGGTAGCAGTTAGGATGAGCGGCTACAGGACTGCCAGGCGCAAGAGGACTTGGGGCCTGACAGTGCTACTGCTGCCATATCTTCATCCTCATCAGATGAGGAGTTTAACGTTGACAAGTATTTGGATGACATGGAGCAAGCAAAGCATTGCCGCATGGAAAAAGATTTCACTCCGTCTCCTATAGCAGCAGATTGGCAAAATTTTTCACTTGCTCTCAAAGAAATAGAAAAATTCAACCGTTCATCAAAATTGACTGTGCATGAGGCAATTCCTTTATACCTGGAAATTGTTAGAGATGTTTCCTATGTGGTTACGGCTTTGCCTCCAACCCAAGTTACTGTAGAGAGGTTGTTCTCCAGCCTTAAAATTATTAGGTCAGAATTGAGGTCATCTGCGAAGGAGGATCTGATGGAGGCAATTCTGTTTCGTAGAACAAATTCATAGACTGCACAAATGTTATTTAGTATGTTTTTGTTGAAAACTGTTTTTTGCCACTTACATAGTGTTATATACACTATGTAATACACTATGTAATACACTATGTAATAGGCAAAAAACAGTTTTCAACAAAAACATCTATATATATAATTGCCTTATTCTGTCTGTCTGTCTGTCTTGCTCCAAAATTGTGTCCTTACGGTTACACATAGCTGATTGGCCGCTGGGCTCGCCATGGCCCCTCCCCCCGCACGGATTGGCCGCTCGCCCAGGCTGCGCCCCCACACGGATTGGCCGGCCGCTCGCCCAGGCTCCGCCCCCCCCCACAGATTGGCCTCTCGCCCCGGCACCCTGCAGGCATTGGCAAGTCGGCCACGCCCCGCCCCCCCCACGCAATGCACGCTAGCTCTGGCCCCACCCCCCACGCATTCCCCGAACCGACACGGTCACGGAGCCACGACTACCAGGTGAGTACTGTACCCCTGGGAGCCCACATCAGCGTACGCCGCCAAACCAGCCAACACATACCCTCGCATTGCTGGGGCTGGCCGGCGTATGCTGGTGTGGGCTCCCGTGTGAGCGGGGGACGAGATACGCTGGTAACCATGGTAGCATAGTTACCAGCGCATCAAGGTCCTGCAGCGGCGGAACATACACACACGCACACACATAACAGCACACACACACACACACATCAGATCACACTCACTCTCACACACACCTCACACACACATCACATCGCATCCACACACTCACAACATCCTGGGATATCGCTTGCTTCTCGGCGGCGATACTGTGCTTTGAGCTTCCAGGACCTGCTGGAGGATCACATGGCCAGAAGCATGTGGTATCTCCGGATGTTGTGAGTATGAGCGTGTATGTGTAATATCGTCAATGTGTGTGTGTGAGTGTATGCGATCGGGTGTGTGTGAGTGTATGCGATCGGGTGTGTGTGAGTGTATGCGATCGGGTGTGTGTGAGTGTATGCGATCGGGTGTGTGTGTGTGAGTGTATGCGATCGGATCTGTGAGTGTCGGCAGAGGAGCACGGCGTGCTGGAGGAGGCTGGGAGGAGAGAGGCTGATCCTGGGGAAGGCTGGGATGGGGAGGCTGAGAGAAGAGAGGCTGATGCTGGGGGGGAGGCTGAGGCTGGGGTAGGCTGGGAGGAGAGAGGCTGATGCTGGGGACCGAAAAGGCTGATGCTGGGAGGAGAGAGGCTGATGCTGGGGGAGGCTGAGGCTGGGGTAGGCTGGGAGGAGAGAGGCTGATGCTGGGAAGAGAGAGGCTGATGCTGGGAGGAGAGAGGCTGATGCTGGGGGAGGCTGAGGCTGGGGTAGGCTGGGAGGAGAGAGGCTGATGCTGGGGACAGAAAAGGCTGATGCTAGGAGGAGAGAGGCTGATGCTAGGAGGAGAGAGGCTGATGCTGGGAGGAGGCTGAGGCTGGGGTAGGCTGGGAGGAGAGAGGCTGATGCTGGGGACAGAAAAGGCTGATGCTGGGAGGAGAGAGGCTGATGCTGGGGACAGAAAAGGCTGATGCTGGGAGGAGAGAGGCTGATGCTGGGAGGAGAGAGGCTGATGCTGGGAGGAGAGAGGCTGATGCTGGGAGGAGAGAGGCTGATGCTGGGAGGAGAGAGGCTGATGCTGGGAGGAGAGAGGCTGATGCTGGGAGGAGAGAGGCTGATGCTGGGGGAGGCTGAGGCTGGGGTAGGCTGGGAGGAGAGAGGCTGATGCTGGGGACAGAAAAGGCTGATGCTGGGAGGAGAGAGGCTGATGCTGAGGACAGAAAAGGCTGATGCTGGGAGGAGAGAGGCTGATGCTGGGAGGAGAGAGGCTGATGGTGGGATGAGAGAGGCTGATGGTGGGGACAGAGAGGCTGATGGTGGGATGAGAGAGGCTGATGCTGGGGACAGAGAGGCTGATGCTGGGGACAGAGAGGCTGATGCTGGGGACAGAGAGGCTGATGCTGGGGACAGAGAGGCTGATGCTGGGGACAGAGAGGCTGATGCTGGGGACAGAGAGGCTGATGCTGGGGACAGAGAGGCTGATGCTGGGGACAGAGAGGCTGATGCTGGGGACAGAGAGGCTGATGCTGGGGACAGAGAGGCTGATGCTGGGGACAGAGAGGCTGATGCTGGGGACAGAGAGGCTGATGCTGGGGACAGAGAGGCTGATGCTGGGGACAGAGAGGCTGATGCTGGGGACAGAGAGGCTGATGCTGGGGACAGAGAGGCTGATGCTGGGGACAGAGAGGCTGATGCTGGGGACAGAGAGGCTGATGCTGGGGACAGAGAGGCTGATGCTGGGAGGAGAGAGGCTGATGCTGGGGACAGAAAAGGCTGATGCTGGGAGGAGAGAGGCTGATGCTGGGGACAGAAAAGGCTGATGCTGGGAGGAGAGAGGCTGGTGCTGGGGACAGAGAGGCTGGTGCTGGGGACAGAGAGGCTGGTGCTGGGGACAGAGAGGCTGATGCTGGGGACAGAGAGGCTGATGCTGCGGGTAGAGAGGCTGATGCTGCGGGTAGAGAGGCTGATGCTGCGGGTAGAGAGGCTGATGCTGGGAGGAGAGAGGCTGATGCTGCAGGTAGAGAGGCTGATGCTGGTGCAGCATGGGGGATGGAGCACGATGGGGGCTGCGCAGCATGGGGGATGGAGCACGTTTGGGAGTGCGCAGCATGGCGGATGGAGCACGTTTGGGAGTGCGCAGCATGGCGGATGGAGCACGTTTGGGAGTGCGCAGCATGGCGGATGGAGCACGTTTGGGAGTGCGCAGCATGGCGGATGGAGCACGTTTGGGAGTGCGCAGCATGGCGGATGGAGCACGTTTGGGAGTGCGGAGCATGGCGGATGGAGCACGTTTGGGAGTGCGCAGCATGGCGGATGGAGCACGTTTGGGAGTGCGCAGCATGGCGGATGGAGCACGTTTGGGAGTGCGCAGCATGGGAGATGGAGCACAATGGGGGGTGCGCAGCATAGGGATTGGCGCACGATGGGGAGTGCGCTGCATGGGGGATGGAGCACGATGGGGAGTGCGCTGCATGGGGGATGGAGCACGATGGGAAGTGCACACCTCCCCCCCAACACACACACACGCGCGCGCACTGCACAACACACCACACACACACACTGGGAACCACAAACAACTGCACTACACAGACACCCACACACACAGACAACGCTGCACACACACAACACCCAACACACAAACACCGCGGCACACACAAATATACGCACATACCGCACAACACACACATTGCACAAAACATACCTCCCCCCAAAACACACCACACACACACAAACCGCGTAACACACACACACACACACAACGCTACAGACACACAGCGCTCCACAAACAACGCAACACACGCAACACACATACAACACCGCTCTCACCCCCCGCCACACCCAGACAACACCCAGAACATGTACAGTGCCCTACACAAACACTTGGTAACTACACACAACAACATCTATATATATAACAAAAATCATACATGAACTACACAATACGTAAATTCTAGAATACCCGATGCGTAGAATCGGGCCACCTTCTAGTATTAAATAATATTTGGTATAATGCTTATTTATGTGAAAAAGTTATTGCAGTACAATGTGAACATCAGACATTTAATCATTTTTATGATACAGTAATCAAGATATTTAGAACATAATATATTTATTGGAATACAACTTAGAACACAAACTAAAATTATAAATAAATATGTAATACAATATGTAATATATACAGTATATATATTTTTATATATATATATATATATATATATACACATACATACACACAAGATATATATGTAATCTACTGTATATTACATAGTGTATTACATATTTACAACTTATTACAGTTTTTTGTGTTCTAAAGTTGTATTCCAATAAATATATTTTATGTTCTATCCAAATATCTTGATTATTGTATCATAAAAACTATTAAATGTCTGATGTTCACATATACATGTTCATGTACTATAATAAATTTTTCACTTAACTATAAGAAATATATGTAGGAGTCGGAGTCGTGGAGTCTTGAGTCGGAGTCGGTGCAAGGGAAATTGAGGAGTCGGAGTCGAAGGTTTGGCTTACCGACTCCACAGCCCTGCAGGCAGGTCCGTGATACTTTTGTGGAGAAGTTTAAAGCCGGATTTGGATACAAAAAGATTTCCAAAACTTTAAGCATCCCAAGGAGCACTGTGAAGCGATCATATTGAAATGGAAGGAGTATCATACCACTGCAAATCTACCAAGATCTGGCCGTCCCTCAAAAAGTTCATCTCAAAAAAGAAGTAAAGTATAGAAGCACGGTCTGGTAGAGCTCTAAGGAGGCCACAGTATTGGATTAATTTTTTTAGAATTTATTTTCTATCAGCCACAACGCGTTTCGATATACACTATCTTCATCAGGTGGATATAAAACAGAATGTGGAGAGTACTATTTCAATGGACAGGTGCGATTCCATTGGTCAACACCAAATTAATTGAAATGTTAACCCTTAAGGGGGCTTTACATGCTACGATATCGTTAATGTTTTATCGTCGGGGTCGCGTCGTTAGTGACACACATCCGGCATCATTAACTGTATCGAGCGTGTGACACTTACCAGCGACCTTAAGCGACCTCAAAAATGATGAAAATCGTTCACCATGGAGAGGCCGTCCCAAAACCAAAAATCGGTAATGGTTGATTATAGAGGTTGATCCTCCTTCCTGCGGCAGCACACATCGCTGTGTGTGACACCGCAGGAGCGAGGAACATCTCCTTACCTGCCGCCGGCCGCAATGCGGAAGGAAGAAGGTGGGCGGGATGTTACATCCCGCTCATCTCCGCCCCTCCTCTTTGATTGGCCGGCCGCTTAGTGACGTCGCGGTGACGTCGCTGTGATGGCGACCGTCCCTCCCCCTTGAAGGAGGGATTGTTCGCCGGTCACAGCGACGCCGCCGACCAGGTAAGTGCGTGTGACGCTGCCTTAGCGATAATGTTCGCTGCGGCAGCGATCACACGATCATGCACGACGGTGGCGGGTGCTTTTGTGTACGATATCGGTAGCAATTGCTAGCAATATCGTAGCGTGTAAAGCCCGCTTTAATGTATCACAACCAACCCTTCAACAATAATATAAAAGCTAATAAAAGATATTTAAAAAGAATTTTTCAAAAAGACTCTTTGCCATAAAAACATTATTTAAAAACATGTGATAATATAATCATATAATCATATATTAACTCCTAAAACTTAATACATAAAATCATGAGAACTTTTCAAAAAATGATCTGAGTATGGCTGCACTAGTAACATGTAATAATATTGTTATAATGTATGTCAGTGTGGGTAGATCAAGAATTTAATTTTATAATTTTATAAATTTAGGGAATGGATATCCTTATATTTAAAAATTGCGTTAAATGTCTATTAAATCTCAACCACTGGGTGCATATGCCAGCACAATAGGTGATGTGAATCATTTTTCCAGCACAATAAGTGCTGTGAATCACTTTTTCGGAATTCGAGCACTAGAATTATGCATGTGCCAGCACAATAAAGGTTCCGATTCCATTCTTAAATGTCTATTGAATCTCAACCACTGGGTGCATATGCCAGCACAATAGGTGCTGTGAATCACTTTTCCAGCACAATGGGTGCTGTGAACTGCTTTTCCAGAACTGAATAAATATCTATTGAATCTCAAACACTGGGTGCATATCCAGTACAATAGGTGCTGTGAATCATTTTTCCAGCACAATAAGTGCTGTGAATCACTTTGACAGAATCCGTGCGCTAGAATCATGCATGTGCCAGCACAATGAGGGTTCCGATTCCATTGTTAAATGTCTATTGAATCTCAACCACTGGGTGCATATGGCAGCACAATAGGTGCTGTGAATTACTTTTTCAGCACAATAGGTGCTGTAAACCGCTTTTCCAGAACTAACAGAAATGTCTATTAAATTTCAACCACTGGGTGCATATGCCAGCACAATGATGAAGATATTGTGTATATCGAAACGCATTGTGGCTGATAGAAAACAATAAATTCTAAAAATATTAATGCAATACTGTGGCCTCCTTAGCTCTCTACCTGACCGTGCTTCTATACTTTACTGCTGATCTTCCCCTCTGTGGGTTCACGGCAAGAGCTGCTTGATTACCAGAGACGCCCAGTGATATGTCATGTGACCAGCTTTTCAGGAATCTGCTTCCCTGGATAGACATCGTGGGTTAACAGGTTAGAAGACTACTGACACCACACTCCCGTCTTTGTTGTGAATGTTAGTTATGTTTTGGCTGCTGGGAGGCTCCCTCTGGTGGCCAGGAATGGTTTGGACTTGGACCAGGTGGGTTGTGCAATGGGCGTTTCCTTTGCTAACTCTCTGCTTATTTAAATCCTGGTCTGGTAGCAGGCCATGCCGGATGTCAGTTGTTCTTTGTATCACCAGCCTGCTTCATTCTGCTTCACACCACATCTACCCCAGATAAGTGCTTGCTCTTTATTTATTGTTTGCTTCTTTTGCTCTTATCTGGGTTTGTCATTTGCTGTGGTTGTTTTCAGTTTATTTGCATGCAGGGATTTTCCCGATCAGTTGCTTGGCTGGGGAACTCCCTGCAGTTCTGTTTGGAGTATAGTTCCTTTGGGTCCATGTGTTTGTGGCTTGTTGAATTTGTTATGATTCTTGTTTTCTGTTCATTGGTATGACAAGGGCACCTGGTATAGGACAGAGTTCAGATCGTGCGATCTGAGGGCCTTTTTGTACTATCAGGAATTTGGATTTTTGCAGGGTTTTTCTCTGGCCGCCATCAGTCCCTTTCCTGTCCTTTTTTTATTTTAGTCAGTGGGGGCCTCACGTTTTGCTAATCCTGTCATCTATCTGTGTATTGTGTTTTTCCTATATCACCGCAGTCTTTGAATGTGGGGGGCTTTCCTTCCTTTAGGATAGTTAGTTCTCCGGCTGGGTTCGCGGTGCACAGGATGTTAGTTCACCCCTCGGCTACTTCTAGTTGTGATGGTTAGTAAGGGGATGGCGGCCAGATTAGTTGCCAATGCTCTTGTCACCTTTTGCCAATGATTTGTGGTGGTCTTCTATGGTTCCGGATCATAACACTTCTTATACCGTGGTTGTGCGAGGGCTGCACAACCACATCAGGCGAGCAGATTCTTTTTCTCCTCCTCACCGCTGTCTCCCAGACCCTTCACATGCACTCCCTTGTTTAATTTTTTATTCATCTCAAAAAAGAAGACTGAACAGAGATGCAGCCAAGAGGCCCATGATGTCACGCTGGGTGTGGGGAGAGACACCCAGCAAGTGGACTCCAGGGAATAAGGAAGGCTGTAACACAGAGAGGGGGGGTGGGGGGGACCAAGGGCTCCTGCGCTGACCCTGACACTAGGGGGCCCTGCGCTTACCCTCAAACCACAGGTAACTATAATGGTTAGGAGATGTGGCCCGCCAACGTGCCAGTCTCCTAGCCAGACCCTAGGACTAAATCCCACCACCCACCAATCCACGGGGGGAAAAACAAACACAAAAATAACCAGCAAAAGGGGGAAAAAGCAACAACTTATCTTTGAGAGGGAATCTTCAGAAAATACAGCTACAGTAGTCTGAAGCAACATGCACACCATTGCAAGCAACTTCTCCAAGTGAAGAGTATAACCCGCACTGGAGGAGTGAGAAGCCCAACCTTATAAAGGCTCTTAATTACCAGCTGGAGGAAAGGCTCCTCCAACCTGGCAAGGAACAGAAAAAAATCCTTAATCCAGCCCTTAAAGGGACAGCGTCCATTAATGTCTGGACGATCGCCAGGCCCTTCTGCACCTGGTCCCAGTAGCAGTGCCTGAAGGTCCAGATACATCCGTGACAATACCCCCCCTCCTAGGAGTGACCTCCGGACACTTAGGGCCTGGCTTGGCAGGATGCGCCCTATGAAAAGCACAAATCAACCTGGCAGCGTTTACTTCTGATGCCAGAACCTAACTCCTGTCCTCCGGACCGTAACCTCTCCAATGTACTAAATATTGCAAGGAATTGCGCAGAAGACTGGAATCCAAGATTCTGGAAATTTCAAACTCAAGATTCTCTTGAACCAAAATGGGCGCAGGAGGTAATGGAGACGGTATTACCGGAGCGACATACTTCTTAAGAAGGGACCGGTGAAATACATTATGGATTTTCAGGGCGGGAGGCAGCTCAAGACGGAAAGCCACTGGGTTGATGATTGTAGAAATCTTGAACGGGCCAATGAACCTAGGGCCCAGTTTCCACGAAGGCACCTAATGTTATGTGTCGACAACCACACCAGATCATCCACAACCAGGTCTGGACCAGATACACGCTTTCTGTCAGCCATGCGTTTATACTTGTCACCCATACGTCTCAGATTGCTCCGAACCCCTCACCAAACAGAGGAGAGAGATAGAGGAGGCAAAACGCTCCTCTTCCGGGACCCCCGAAGCCCCCCCACTACAAAAGGTATAAAATTGAGGATGGAAACCATATGTGTGGAGACATGGGGCTCAGTGGGTGCTCTCGTCCGCTGGCCCAGCCGCCTTTAGAAAGACAGCATGGCTCAGGGCTCATCCCAACTGAACGCACGACCTCCTTAACCTTGGGCGGAACACTACTCAGACAACACAGGGTGAGGGAATCACAATATTAAGACTTTATTGGATCCCCAAACAATTAACGGCATATAGCACATAACCATCAAAACACACAAATGTAACAGGCAACAGAGTCTCACCCTTCCGCTGGCTCACCAGGGATTAGAATGTCCGTGCCTCAGAGCTTCCAGGGCTACTTACTCCAATCCAGCAGCACCCCGCTTTCGGCTGGCACCCACCAAGAATGGAATAATGCCAGATTTAGGAAGCTGTGTGAGGTCTGCAAAGTCTGTAGCCAAGTGACTAAATTGTCACAACCTGGGTTTCTTTCTTAAGTAGTCTCTGGTATGATGTTATAATCCTGGCAGCCGAAGTCGAAATTCCTAGACTGTGGTTATGGTCTTCAATCGGAATCGGAGTCCCTAGATTGAAGCCATGTAGCCAAGTAATCCTCTAGTCGGAGCCAAAGTCCCTAGACTGAGTCCACAAGGTATCCTGGTTATGATCCCCTAGCCAGCTCCTAAGAGCTTAGACTGCATCAATCAGCATCCATCAACAACTGGGAGCTTAAAGAAGTCCCTTTTTATAGCCATAGTCTTCCCTTCGCATATCCTGTGCTCTTAGCGGATTGGTTGTACAAGGTTGCTTCTCTTATTGGATGGATTTCAAGCTGCATGGATAATGTTCATTTAAATGATGTGGATAGAAAGACTGAGGATATCTACATGTAGTCTAGAATGCACAGACTGGACAATGGCCACTGAGGTAATTTACATTAGATTAGCAATACACAACTACATTACAATGATTGCTTGGAAGGGTCTAGAGAAACAATAGCTTAGCAAACATGAGTTAACACACAGAAGAACAATACGTCTGGCTAATGTAAGAAATTTAACCCACGACACACATTGAAAAAGTCTGTCGTCACAATATGCACCAAACAATGGTGACTGGCCAGTGGATTCATTACGCCGGTTGTTAAGGGCAAACTCAGCCAAAGACAAAAAGGATGACCAATCCTCTTGGTTCTCAGCAGCAAAACACCTCAAATATGTCTCCAAGTTTTGGTTGTTGCGCTCCGTCTGACTGTTAGACTGGGGATGGAATGCTGAAGAATAAGACAACTGAACCCCCAAACGAGTGCAAAAAGCCTTCCAGAACCTGGAGTCAAACTGAGTGCCACGATCGGAGACTATCAGAAGGTAAACCATGAAGTCTTACGATCTCATTTACAAAAACCTGCGCCAGAGTCTTGGCGTTGGGAAGAGACGGTAAAGCAATAAAATGCGCCATCTTGCTAAACCTGTCAACCACCACCAATACCACAGTTTTACCAGCCGACACAGGAAGATCCGTGATAAAATCCATGGAAATGTGAGTCCATGGCTTATCCGGAATGGTCAACGGCAAAAGAGACCCTGACGGACGAGTATGCAGGACTTTGGCACGAGCGCAAACAACACAAGCAGTCACAAAGTCTGCTACCTCCTTCTGCAACCCCGGCCACCAAAAACGACGGGACACAAGGTCCGAGGTTGCCTTACTGCCCGGTAAGCACAGAGTCATGATGAGCTTGGATCAGTCGGTAATGCAGGTTAGAGGGCACAAAAAGTCTCCCTGTAGGACAGGAGGCAGGGGCGTCCCACTGAGCCGCCAAAACAGCAGTCTCTAAGTCAGGACAAAGAGCCGAAACAACCACCCCCTGTTGCAGAATGGGGACGGGATTCTCCTGATCACCACCTCCCGGGAAAACTACGTGATAGAGCATCCGCCTTGACGTTCTTAACCCCAGGACAGTAGGTAACAGTAAAATTAAACCTAGTAAAAAACAGGGACCATCTGGCCTGTCTGGGGTTAAGACGCTTGGCGGATGCTAAATAGGACAAATTCTTATGATCGATATTGACAGTAATAGGATGAGCCACCCCCATCCAACCAATGAAGCCACTCCTTAAAGGGAACCTGTCAGCAGAAATTTCCCCTAAAACCTAACAGATTCCCCCTCTGCAGCTCCTGGGCTGCATTCTAGAAAGGTCCCTGTTATTATTGTGCCCCCTTTCTGACCAAACAAAAGAGTTTATAAAGTGGTACCTTTTTGGCTTCGGATTCTATAAATGTGACACGGGGGCGGGCTGCCTGATGGCCGTTATTCTGCCTCCTGGTCCTGTATGCCGCCCCCATCGCTGATTTCCATACTTGTGGACGCCGCCCACTGCTCCAGCCATCCCCGCGCATGCCCAGTGCCCATCTCTCGTGGATGAGCACTGTGCCCAGTGTCACCGCTGGTGACGTGCGCGCAGGGTTTAGATTATGGGCGGTGCTGTGATGTTTATTACCAAGCAACCGCCCATAATCGCGGGACCGCGCTTTCCCCCTCGGCGTCCTTCATTCTGCGCAAGCGCGCTGCTGCTGACCCCACGTCACCTCCTTCCCATCTATTTCCTGCCTCAGCAGCGCGCTTCCGCAGAACGAAGCAGGCCGAGGGGGAAAGCGCGGTCCCGAGATTATGGGCGGTTGCTTGGTAATAGACATCGCAGCACCGCCCATAATCTAAACCCTGCGCGCACGTCACCAGGGGTGACACTGGGCACAGTGCTCATCCACGAGAGATGGGCACTGGGCATGCGCGGGGATGGCTGGAGCAGTGGGCGGCGTCCACAAGTATGGAAATCAGCGATGGGGGCGGCATACAGGACCAGGAGGCAGAATAACGGCCATCAGGCAGCCCGCCCCCGTGTCACATTTATAGAATCCGAAGCCAAAAAGGTACCACTTTATAAACTCTTTTTTTTGGTCAGAAAGGGGGCACAATAATAACAGGGACCTTTCTAGAATGCAGCCCAGGAGCTGCAGAGGGGGAATCTGTTAGGTTTTAGGGGACATTTCTGCTGACAGGTTCCCTTTAAACGCTAATTGAATAGCAAGGACCTCACTATTACCTATGTCATAATTTCTCTCTGCAGCAGTTTCTTAGAAAAAATGCACTCGGACGCCATTTACCAGGCGACTGCCCCTGCGACAAAACTGCCCTAACCCCTACCTCTGACGCATCGACCTCCACGACGAAAGGCTGCGAAACATCAGGTTGGCAAACTATGGGAGCAGTAGAAAAACACCTCTTCAAAGAAGAGAGAGCCTGCTGAGCAGAATCAGACCATGCGGACAAATCAGCACCTTTTCTCGTTAGATCGGTAAGAGGTTTAACGATCTGAGTAATTCTTGATGAATTTACGATAAAAATTCATAAACCCCAAAAATCGCTGTAGGGCTTTCAGGTTTTCCAGACTATCCCAGGCCAGCACTGCCTCGACCTTCCGGGGATCCATCCGAAAACCAGTGGGAGACAAGAGTTACCCCAGAAACTGCACCTCCTACACAGCAAACCAACATTTTTCAAGTTTGGCGTACAAGTTATTTTCCCGTAAAATTTGAAGAACCTGTCGGACATGAGCCTCATGAGTTGCTAAATCAAGGGAATAAATCAAAATGTCATCAAGGTAGACCACCACAAATCTACCCACCAGATGATTAAAAAAATGTCATTAATAAAGTCCAAAATGAGATCAAATGGCATAACCAGACTCTAAAAATGGACGTCGGGGGTATTGAAAGCGTACCCCTCATTGATCCTAACCAAGTTGTACGCCCCCCTAAAGTCCAACTTGGAGAACCACTTAGCTCTCACCACCTGGCTAAATAGATCAGGAATCAGAGGAAGAGGGTACGGGTCACGGACTGTGATAAGATTCAGTTCTCGGAAGTCCAAACAAGGACGAAGGCCTCCATCTTTCTTTTTAACAAAGAAAAAACCTGCTGCCACCGGCACGGATGAAGGTCTAATATGTCCCTTCTCTAGACGTAAGGCAATAAATTCCTTCATAGCTTGTCGTTCAGGTCCCGATAAATTATACAGTCAAGATTTGATTAGCTTAGCTCCGGGAACAAGATTAATAGGACAGTCGTACACCCGATGAGGGGGAAGGTCCTGACATCCTTTCTCTGAGAAAACATTGTCATAATCAGAAAGCAAGGATGGCAGAGAGACAGCGGATAAGGAAAGTCCCCAAACAGTTATCATAACAAAAGTCACTCCAATCAGAAATAAGTTGCGCCTGCCAATCTACTAAAGGGTTATGTTTAATCAACCAAGGTAAACCCAGCACAATGGGAGTGGGAAGACCTTCCAACACATAGCATGAAATCAACTCCTGATGCACTGATCCCATTATCAACTTAATACCATGTACCATCTGAGACAAATGTCTTTGAGCAAGTTGTGCAGAGTCAATGGTAAAAACGGAAATGGGGTTAGATAAGGTACTGAGAAGCAAATCGTGCTCTTTAGCAAAAAGGGGATCCACCAAACAAACCCCAACACCACTATCCACAAAAACATCAATTTTTATAGTTTTTTGCTCTCCAGCGCCACCTCAGCAGGCAGGAGAAAACGGGAACTACAGGTAAAAGAAAAAGACATAACCTGATTCACTTTTTCCAGCCCACCAACTGTAACATGAGATTCAGGCACCCCAGGACATTTAGGAATAAGGGACAAGCTTTGCGGATGACAGGAGAGGCTTGGGAAGTGGTGGCTCCACCAAGCTGCATGGGTTCATCTGTCACAATCCCCCACCCCTCACCCCCGGATTGCCTTCCAGAGGAAGACATTTCACCTCGAGAAATGTCATCTGGAAAGAAAGTTCTACCCTTTCTCTCACGGAGGCGTCTGTTAACACGTATATCTAAAGATATGGCAGCCTCTAGAGAAGTAGGAATATCATACACCGTGAGAGCATCTTTAAGTTTATCAGACAGACCATGACAAAACTGATTCTAAGTGACAGATCATTTCATTTAGTATCCGTAGCCCATCTACGAAATTCAGAACAATAGGCTTCAGCTGACCGATCTCCCTGCCTCAGCCGACGTAGTCTAGACTCAGCTAAAGAGACTCTGTCAGGGTCATCATAGGTAAGGCCCAAAGCTTCAAAGAAGCCCTCAACTGACTGGAGACAAGCGGCGTCTTTTGGCAATGATAATTCCCATGACTGAGGATCCCCTTGAAGGAGGGATATAATGATGCCGACCCCCTCCTGAGCTGCTCCAGAAGAGTAAGGTCTAAAGGCCCAGTCACACACAACGACTTACCAGCGATCCCGAAAACGATGCGACCTGATAGGGATCGCAGGTAAGTCGCTGGGAGGTCGCAGGTGAGATGTCACACAGTCAGATCTTACCAGCGATGCAGGAACAATACAGGTCGCAGTAGCGACCTGTATAACGATCTCAGCAGTCACTGTGACCCTGTCACACAGTGTCAAACACAGCGATGTGTCCTGCCCAGCAGGACATCGCCTTTGAAGAAAATGACCTGGACCATTCAGCAACGACTAGAGATCTCACAGCAGGGGCCTGATCGCTGGTAGGTGTCACACATAATGAGATCGCTAACGGGATCGCTACTGCGTCACCAAAACGGTGACTCAGCTGCGATCTCGCTAGCGATCTTGTTATGTGTGACAGTACCTTAAGACGAAAATATAATTTACAGGCCTCCTTGAAGGCTGTAAATTTCTCTCTACCTCCTGAAAATCACGAGAACACTTCCCAATAAATGAGCCATATGATGTGCACGCTGTCGGTATGTATGTACCCCGGCAGGGTGCATGCACTACTCGCACAATATACAAAGACAGGAGATACGAGTATATATGCAATAAAAAATAACTTTATTGATATGAATAAGACATACGCAAGATAGCATGGACAATAAAAACAACTACCAATAAATGAAGGGGGGCACAAGGTATTGAGTGTATAAAAATTATCACTGTTTGTACTGTTTGTCAATGTATAGGCATAACACAGGACAAGAAGATACAGTTAGGTCCAGAAATATTTGGACAGTGACACAATTTTCGCGAGTTGGGCTCTGCATGCCACCACATTGGATTTGAAATGAAACCTCTACAACAGAATTCAAGTGCAGATTGTAACGTTTAATTTGAAGGTTTGAACAAAAATATCTGATAGAAATTGTAGGAATTGTACACATTTCTTTACAAACACTCCACATTTTAGGAGGTCAAAAGTAATTGGACAAATAAACCAAACCCAAACAAAATATTTTTATTTTCAATATTTTGTTGCGAATCCTTTGGAGGCAATCACTGCCTTAAGTCTGGAACCCATGGACATCACCAAACGCTGGGTTTCCTCCTTCTTAATGCTTTGCCAGGCCTTTACAGCCACAGCCTTCAGGTCTTGCTTGTTTGTGGGTCTTTCCGTCTTAAGTCTGGATTTGAGCAAGTGAAATGCATGCTCAATTGGGTTAAGATCTGGTGATTGACTTGGCCATTGCAGAATGTTCCACTTTTTTGCACTCATGAACTCCTGGGTAGCTTTGGCTGTATGCTTGGGGTCATTGTCCATCTGTACTATGAAGCGCCGTCCGATCAACTTTGCGGCATTTGGCTGAATCTGGGCTGAAAGTATATCCCGGTACACTCCAGAATTCATCTGGCTACTCTTGTCTGCTGTTATGTCATCAATAAACACAAGTGACCCAGTGCCATTGAAAGCCATGCATGCCCATGCCATCACGTTGCCTCCACCATGTTTTACAGAGGATGTGGTGTGCCTTGGATCATGTGCCGTTCCCTTTCTTCTCCAAACTTTTTTCTTCCCATCATTCTGGTACAGGTTGATCTTTGTCTCATCTGTCCATAGAATACTTTTCCAGAACTGAGCTGGCTTCATGAGGTGTTTTTCAGCAAATTTAACTCTGGCCTGTCTATTTTTGGAATTGATGAATGGTTTGCATCTAGATGTGAACCCTTTGTATTTACTTTCATGGAGTCTTCTCTTTACTGCTGACTTAGAGACAGATACACCTACTTCACTGAGAGTGTTCTGGACTTCAGTTGATGTTGTGAACGGGTTCTTCTTCACCAAAGAAAGTATGCGGCGATCATCCACCACTGTTGTCATCCGTGGACGCCCAGGCCTTTTTGAGTTCCCAAGCTCACCAGTCAATTCCTTTTTTCTTAGAATGTGCCCGACTGTTGATTTTGCTACTCCAAGCATGTCTGCTATCTCTCTGATGGATTTTTTCTTTTTTTTCAGCCTCAGGATGTTCTGCTTCACCTCAATTGAGAGTTCCTTAGACCGCATGTTGTCTGGTCACAGCAACAGCTTCCAAATGCAAAACCACACACCTGTAATCAACCCCAGACCTTTTAACTTCTTCATTGATTACAGGTTAACGAGGGAGACGCCTTCAGAGTTAATTGCAGCCCTTAGAGTCCCTTGTCCAATTACTTTTGGTCCCTTTAAAAAGAGGAGGCTATGCATTACAGAGCTATGATTCCTAAACCCTTTCTCCGATTTGGATGTGAAAACTCTCATATTGCAGCTGGGAGTGTGCACTTTCAGCCCATATTATATATATATATAATTGTATTTCTGAACATGTTTTTGTAAACAGCTAAAATAACAAAACTTGTGTCACTGTCCAAATATTTCTGGACCTAGCTGTATAATAATATAATGGGACTCAGTCCGTATGTGTCTGTCACTGGTAGCCGTGGGAAAGGTAAGGCCAAAAAGGTGTATAAGCACAACACAGGACAGAAAATCACGATCAGGAATCGCTATTTTTGGCTCTAAACGGGCCACAACAGACACATCAACTGTCTCCTGAATGGATTTTTTTAATAGCAGTCATTTCCAGAGATAGATTGTAAAGTTGCTTGGTCAATTTAGAAACAGGATTCATAATAAAAAACAAAACAAAGTAAAACGTCAACAAAACACTTTTTTTTTTTTTTTTTTTTTTTTTTTTTTAAAAGAATGCGGCAATTTTTTTGTAGGCGAGTTATAATGTCATGCTGGGTGTGGGAAGAGACACCCAGCAAGTGGACTCCAGGGAATAAGGGAGGCTGTAACACAAAGGTGGGGGGGGGGACCAAGGACTCCTGCACTGACCCTGACACTGGGGGGGCCCTGCACTTACCCTCAAACCACAGGTAACTATAATGGTTAGGAGGTGTGGCCCGCCAACGTGCACCTGTCTCCTAGCCGGACCATAGGACTAAATCCCACCACCCACCAATCCACATGGGGAAAAACAAACACAAAAATAACCAGCAAAAGGGGAAAAAGGAAAAAGCAACATCTTATCTTTGAGAGGGAATTTTCAGAAAATACAGCTACAGTAGTCTGAAGCAACATGCACACCATTGCAAGCAACTTCTCCAAGTGAAGAGTATAACCTGCACTGGAGGAGTGAGAGGCCCAACCTTATAAAGACCCTTATTTACCAGCTGGAGGAAAGGCTTCTCCAACTTGGCAGGGAACAGAAAAAAAAACGAAATCCAGAACTTAAAAAGGACTGCGTCCATTAATGTCTGGACGATCGCCAGGCCCTTCTGCACCTGGTCCCAGTAGCAGCACCTGAAGATCCAGACACATCCAAGACACATGATCCCTCTGGATGAACTACAGAGCTCTACAGCTGAGGTGGGAGAGTCTGTCCATAGGACAACCATTCGTTGTACACTGCACAAATCTGGCCTTTATGGAAGAGTGGCAAAAAGAAAGCCATTTCTCAAAGCTATCCATAAAAAGTGTCATTTAAAGTTTGCCACAAGCCATCTGAGAGACACACCAAACATGTGGAAGAAGGTGCTCTGGTCAGATGAAAAAAAATCTAACTTTTTGGGCACAATGCCAAAAAATGTTTGGCGTAAAAGCAACACAGCTCATCACCCTGAACACACAGTCACCCACTGTCAAACATGGTGGTGGCAGCATCATGGTTTGGGCCTGCTTTTCTTCAGCAGGGACAGGGAAGATGGTTAAAATTAATGGGAGATGGATGGAGCCAAATACAGGACCATTCTTGAAGAAAACCTGTTGGAGTCTGCAAAACACCTGAGACTGGGACGGAGATTTACTTCACAATTGTGTCCCATTTGTTGATTCTTTACCAAAAAATTAAAAATGTTTATCTTTGTTTGAAGCCTGCAATGCGGGAAAAGGTTAAAAAGTTTAATGGGGCCGAATATTTTCGCATGGCACTATAAATGCTGTTATAAATAAACAAGTTCAAATTGCCTCTCTTTTTCCCCATTTAAAATAAAACTTAATAAAAAAAAATATATATATATATTTGGTATCATCACTTTCAAAAATGTCCGATCTATCAAAATATAAAATAAATCTGATCCGTAAATAACGTAACAATAAAAAAATCAAACGCCGGAATTAAGGTTTTTTTTGGTTGCCGCAATATTTCTCTAAAAGGCAATCAAAACATCGTATGTACCCCAAATGGTATCGGTAGAAGCATCAGATCAGGGCTCAAAAAATAAGTTCTCAAGTTCTGAAACTTTCTTTCTCCTCTTAAATAAGAAAGAAAAAAAAACTACAGTATTTTTCGGACTATAAGACACACTTTTTTTTCCTCCAAATTTGGGAGGCAAGTGTGGGGTGCGTCTTATAGCCCGAATGTCAAAGCGTACCTGCGGGGTAGGGAGCTTTGGGGAGTCAGCGCCATGGAGTGGGATCACAGGAGGCAGGGAGGGTCGCTGCTGCAGGAAGCCGGCGGCTGGAGAAACCACGTGTGCCCGCTGCTTAAAGTAAACAAATATTCATTAGCTACTCCCTGCCCACCTCTCTCTGCAGTCAGTGACTACAAGTGGGTGTGAGGAGCAGCAAATCAATACTTGTTTAATGTAAACAGCGGACACACGTGGGTTCTCCAGCCGCCGGCTTCCTGCAGCAGCTGTGGAGACTGTGTGTCAGCTGTTTAGTAGGCAGGAGCAGGGTGCTGCTGCAGTTATGTCTGGCCCGGAGGAAGTGCACATCACTGCAGTGTCCGGGCCAGAGCACGGCATACCATCACAGCACAGCCTGCAGTCTCTGTGCTGAGTGCTCACATTGCTTTCACTTTGCTCCTGCCTCTGCACTAGAAACAAAGTCTCCCGTAGCTGAACAAAGACCTGCAGTGATGTAATGAAGAGGGGTGGGCCAGAACAGCACAGTGCCCCGCCTCTTAATTACATCACTGCAGGTCCTCGGGATGTGGGAGACTTTGTTTATAGTGCCAGGACCAAACTGAAGCATCGTGAGCATCACATGATCTGTAAAAATAAGGCAATAAATAATATAGTGCATAAAGGCATTACTGTACACCTGGATGGGATTGGATCATATATATATATATATATATATATGTACACACACACATACATACATACATACATACACACACACACACACACACACACACACACACACACACCCACCCACACCAGATTGGGGGATCACACGTATAAGGATGGGGAACATACATATTCCACGAGTTGGGCCATATATACCCGGAAGGGACCCAGAATGGGGGTATGAGTACAGAATTTAGGGATATTATTACCTCCATAACACGGTCAGCAGTAGACACCCCCCCCCCCATAAGTGTATCATGACCACATTTTTTTACTTTCATCTTTTTTTCTATTTTTTCGTCCTCTAAAACAAGGGTGCGTCTTAGAGTCCGAAAAATACGTTATACATGTTCGGTATGTACATACTCATACTGACTTAGGGAATTGTAATGCCACGTGAGTTTTACAAAGTAGTGAACACCCTATAAAACATTGTTGAATTGCACTTTTTTTTCCTTTATATTTTCATCGCATTTGGAATTTTTTCCCGTTTTCCAGTACACTATATTACAGAATGAATGGTCTTTCGAAAGTACAACTTGTCCTGCAAAAAAAAGCCATCATACAACTATATTGACAAAAAAATAAAAACATTATGGCTAAGAGAGGAAGGAAAAAAATTATTATGGAAAATCGCCGAGGGATGAAAGAGTTAAGGGGGCCCATTTCTACCTCCAAAACATGTGGAATTTTGCATTATGATGAGTTATTGGACTGCAAAAGTTCCCAATATTGTTCTTATATTGTGTACACGATGGAATACTATCAACATAAGTTTCCTAGTGTCTCTTATTTTTTTTTTATTTTTTTATTTTATTTTAGTCTGAAGAAATGCTGTTTGCCCAGATTGTGATCCCATGCTTTACTAGCCACTTCACTTGCATATATACAAAGGATATGGTCTTTGCCTGCTGCACGGGGACAAGGCAAGCCAATATGCCACAGGAGAAAATCTCATTTGAAGCTCAAGGTAGTTTATTAATTTCCAGTGTGTTTAAGTAACCCATATTAATACATTATACAATGTATCATAATGCAAACTGTTGGAAAGGCAACCCTCAATGTGCAAAATAAACCTCAAAAGGTTCAGAAATGTATATAGGAAGCTATATGAGGGCTGACACTGTGTATACGAACTGTGTTAGGGCTCATTCTTTATGTATGGAGTTATGTGGGGGCTCACTCTGTATATAGGGTGGCTATGGCCATTACACATTACATAACAGGGACACATTTATAAGATTATCTCAGCACAGGAACAATTTTTTTAAGGACTTCGAATTGTGGAACCTATTATTCCAATATCTATTGATTAAAATTAACGTTTGTGGGAAAACAACTTTTTAAGTTATTACAATTAATATTCATAAATAATAATTATTAATAGCTTAATATTGAGCAGAATTCATTTCAGCCTATTGGTTTGGCCCTCCACAGCAGTCATTTTCTCTCATGTGGCCCCCCTCAAGAAAAATGAATTGCCCACCCCTGATCTAAGGTCATCATTTTTAGATACCCAACCTGACTGGTGTTTCCTAGTATCCAGGCATGCAACCAGAATGTCTGATTATCATTGTATAGTCAAGTACTCTATTCTAGGTGTACACATGACACATGTGCAAGATTTGCTTGGGGTAGTTGGTCCTCCACCTTGAGACACAGTTTCATACTACTGTTACCACACATTATTAGTCCACACAGTGCTTGTTCTGAATCAATATGTTTACATACTATACAGATAACTGTTACATCCCCACTGGAGTCCTCTCCAGTGACTTTCGCTTTGATCACCACTCGACGCCGTGTTCCTGCCGTGGATAGTGCTGGTGATGGGAGAGGAGTCGATGCCAGCGGCGCTGGTGGGCGCAGGCTCTGCTCATCCACTGGGCTGGGTTTCCTTGGGATCTGCAGTACCACTGGTTGACTGTAGGTGGTGTGTGTCTTCCAGCTGAAGCTACCATCATTCATCTACAACCAATGGGAAGACACCACACTCTTCTTTCTTCTCCTGTCTGCTAACCACTGCCAGAGATGGTTCTGTTTTCCTGGTTCCTGTCCCTCCCTTTTCTGTTTAAGTGATTCTGGTGTTCTGACTTCTGCTTGTTTCCTGACTACCCTCCTGCCTGCTGTTTATGTACCTCTCTGCCTGTTCTGGATTTGACCTCTGCTTTGTTTTCTGATTACGTCCTTGCCTGCGTGATTCTGTCCCTGTTTTGCATTTCCTGGTTCAACCCTGCCTGACTACTACTCTCATCGGACTGCAGCCTTCCACAGGTAGTGATCACCGGGGCCCTGTGTAATTCCAAATCCCTGTATAGGGGTTAAAGCGTTTCAGGGTTCTAGGGATCCTGCTTGCTGAGTGGCTTCCCTCTAGCCCAAACATCTCAAGCCCGTGGGCCGCATGCGGCCCCTGAGGCTGCTTTTTGCAGCCCCAGACTCTGTGACGATAGCAGCTCTATGCCGGGAGCCTGCACCGGCAGGCAGGGTTTTATAGTATAGTTGAATCATTTGCAGTGCCGTGCATAAGAGCTGTCTGCACTACACCAATGGATGACGCGGCCAATTAGCTGCAAGGAGGGGATGTCGCTGTATGATGTCACCTCCTTGCATCTGATTGGCCGGTGGCAGCCATTAGTATAGTGCTCAGAGCTCTTCGGCGCGGCACCGCAAATAATTCAACTGTACTATAAAACCCTGCCTTCCGTCGCCACTCCCAGCATGGAGCTGCAATCATCACGGGATCTGCGGGCTGAAAAAAGCAGGTATATGCCCACAATCGGGACTCACTGTGTCCTGGCCCGGCAGGTCCTGACTGCAGGGCCGCAAGTCTGCTCCGCTGGAGAATACAGGAGACTGCAGCTGCTCGTGCTCACGATCTGGGCTCGGGCGTACGGAGGACACTTGCGACTCTGAATAAAGCACTACAGGTCAGTGTTTTCTGCGGGCCGCACACGTACAGTGGATGGGATTTATAGAAATCCCATCCACTCTGCTTGTGCTGTACAGCCCAGCGCTCTGGACGCAGCTGAAACATGCTGCCTCCAAAAAGCTGCAAACACTGATCAGCACGCAACCCTGAGGGAATGGGAGGAAAGGTGAGAAGAATTGGGTTGTTTTTTTTTTGTTTTTGTTTTTTTTTGCGTTTGTGAAGAGCGGCATAATAGGGGACAAAGATATGAGGGTACTATACTACAAGGATGGGCACAATACTACAAGGATGGGCACAATACTACAAGGATGGGCACAATACTACAAAGAAAGGCACAATACTACTGGGGAAAATACTGCAAGGATGGGCAGAATACTAGAAGGATGGGCACAATACTACTGGCCAGTATACTAAAAGGATGGGCACAATATACTAGGATGGGAACAATACTACTGGGCAGAATACTACAAGGATGGACACAAAACTAAAAGGATGGGCATGAGGATGGACACAATACTACAAGGATGGGCACAGTATAACAAGGCACAAGGATGAGCACAATACTACAGGGCACAAGTATGGACGATACTACAAGGATGGGCACAATACTACAGGGCACAAGGATGGGAGACATTACTACAGGGCACAAGGATGGGAGACATTACTACAGGGCACAAAGATGGGCAAATTACTAAGGGCATAAGGAAAGGGGCACATTACTACAGGGCACAAAGATAGGCACATTACTAAGGGTACAAGGAAGGGGCACATTACTATAGGGCACAAGGATGGGAGACCTTACAGGGGCCGTGAGCAATCCAGGATGCTGTTAAAAAAAATTTTCTTTCTTTTTATTTATAAATTCATTAAAATATAATGGTCCAAGCAATTCAGAACAGCATTATCGCAGGAAAATAGCACAGATAGGACTATGCGTTTCAGCGGTAAAATCCGCCTTCTTCACAGTCCAGATTCTGGACTGTGAAGAAGGCGGATTTTACCGCTGAAACGCGAAAAAAGAAAGAAAATTTTTTTTAACAGCATCCTGGATTGCTCACCTTATTGCTGGATTCTGCCTTGTTGTTCACATTTGTATGGATGGACTCCTACGTCCTGATCCGGGCACAACGGAGTTAACCAGGTGAGCTGAGGATCCAGGTGATTCACTGGAGTGAGCTGATCTACATTGTTGGACTCATATATATATATATATATATATATATATATATATATATATATATATATATATATATATATATATATATAATATATATATATAATATTGTATGTATGCTTAACTAAACAAAAAGGTGCAGGTTTGTTATAATCAAGCAAAAGATAGGAAAAAAAATATGGAATCATTAAAAATGTCACTTTGTCCTGCAAAGAGTGCGGCCCTCCTCAATTTTTTTTTCTGTGTGTGGCCCATTCCCCCAGCTGAGTTTGAGACCCCTGCTCTAGCCTGTCCATTACAGCCTGTCTGAGTCTATGGATCCAGGCAGGCATTACAATAACAATGACTTTAAACAAGCACAGGGCTCAGAAAAGTTGGCGCTGGGATTAGAACGGCTGTGGAAAAGGCCTATGCAATGCTCTGTGCAGTGTCATGGATTATTAATATGCAGGATTGATAAGAGCACTGTGCTGAGAGGGAGAAGAGAGAGGTGATCAGCTAACTGCTGCAAAGAAATCAGTGGACTGATGAGAGGTGGCTGGTATGTTAGGTGTTCATTTCTCTCCAGAAATGAAATAAACGTGCACTGTCAGTCAGGGTGTCAACAGGCATTAATGGTTGCACTCCACTGAAACCAGCTTTACAGTATGTAAGATAAAATCTCTCACAGCAGTAGGATGGTGGCAGGAAGTTAAGGAAGTTAACTGAAATTTTCGTTATCGTCATGCCGTCTAACTAAAGCAATTTAACCACTTTACGACCTAGAACAATATATATACATCCGCACATGTCTGCTGATCAGATCATATCTGCTGATCTGCTCTGATCATGTCTGTGTATACTAGTGGATCGGACATTCACCCGTACCTGTTAACCCTATAGATTGCGCTGTCAAACTCTTAACAACAGGGTCATTCCATGTTAAGTGATCCAAATATGAATTATTTTTTTTTTTTTCATAACGTTTTTAGATTTTTTTTCTTTTTCTTTTTTATGAAGTACAACTTTCGTTAATTACAAATTAAGTTTTGAGTTTTTTCTTCATCAGTTAAATTTTTTACAGACTTTTAAATTTTCTCAAAGTGTGAATTTTGGCCTCTTATGGCTTTACATTTTTTATCATATCTTGAGCTAGAAGTAAGATACAGAGGTGGGAGAGGCATCATTTTTCTCAGAACTGTACCAGCCTTTATTTGATATGTCACAAGACTATGTCTATGTACATTTTGTTTTGGAGAAATTAAATTCAAAATTTTGATGTGCAATTGTGAAAAAAATGTATGTTTTAAAATTGGGAAAAATTGCATGTGTGTTACTTGTGTTCTTGGTTATACCGTATTTTTCGCTTTATAAGACGCACTTTTGTTCCCCCAAATTTTGGGGGAAAGTAGCGGGTGTGTTTTATAATCCGAATATACGGATTATATACTGCAGGGCCCAGGGGAGGAGGATTATATACTGCAGGAGGCAGCGGGAGATCTCCTGCTCCCGCTCATATAATATGTACTGCCGCTGTCCATCACCATGGTGCTGAAACCGCACTGCGGTGATGGGCTGGGGAAGCTGCGCATATTATATGTGCCTGCGCCCCCCTTTGAGGGCACATGCCCCCCTGTGTTAGATATGGCCCCCATGCTGCTGCCCATAGTAAAATAAAAAACTCTTTACTTACCGCCTCCAGCGTTGATCTCCCCCGTCTCCCTGCTGCCGCTGTGATCAGGCACGCAGAGATGATGTCACTCTGCTGTGCCGATCACATGACCGGCACAGAGAATCAGGAAGTGCAGGAGCTCAGCAGCACGGAGGGAGTTACCGGGAGGACAGTGCTGGAGAAGGTAAGTAAAGAGTTTTTTATTTTACTATGGGCAGCAGCATGGGGGCCATATCAAACACAGGGGGACGTGTGCCATCCATAGGGGCCATGGGCAGCACAGGGGTACGTGTGCCATCCATAGGGGGCCATTGGCAGCACAGGGGGACGTGCCAGCAATAGGGGACTTGTGTGTCATAAATATGAGACGTGTGCCATCAATGGGGGACATGTGGCATCACTGGGGGATGTGTGCCAGCACAAGGGGGGCTATATTCAATATAAGTGGGCCATAACCAAATTAAGAAGTCTAATTTTAGGATGGGGGGCTGTGAGGGACATACAGTATACCCAATATGATTTGTTAGATGGACACTGGCATTATAAGACGAACCCAATTTAACATTAAAAAAATTCTCTTTTCCTTCACCAAATTTGGGGGTGCATCTTATAAAGCGAAAAATACGGTATTTTCGCAGGGATTCAACTTGAGACCAACTTGGGATCCAACTCTTCGGTAGTGTAGTCAGTATCATGAACTTTTCACTTCTGCTATTGGTGGATTTAAATTTAGCTTTAAGCTGCAGCATGATCTCTGAATCGGAGTCATTTTTTTCCTTTACCATCTACTGTTTCACCTACCAAATTAAGGATTTTTTTTTTTGTGTAACTTTTTCTAATTTTAATTTGCAATAGCCTGGATAATGCTTTTGGTTTTTTTTTCCAAAGGGCGATTCTTCGATGTCAGAAAGTGATTTATTCAAATACTCTTTTGTTAAATCAAGATTTATAAAATCCTCTGTGTTGGAAGTAATTTTCTGCCTGCAGAATATTTTTCTCTTTTGCAAGTTGCTTTCTACATCTGTCACAAATTTTCATGCCTGCATTGATTGATGGATTTATATGAAACATCCAAATCTTGTACAGCCCTAAGATTTTTTTCTTGTTGTATCCAGTTTTTTCAAAAAGGATTACAACAGCATATATTATAATATGCTGTTCCTTGAGAAGTAGCAGCCATTGCTGTGTGAGAAAAATACAGATAATATTAAGTAAGGAAGATGGGTAATAAAAATAAAGATTTACAGTACACTTGAGATATAACTGTGTTACTATAAAGTGAGTATTTGGGACAGCGCGCACACAGCTTTTTCTGTCTGCGGATGGACGCTGCAGTTTTCCCAGCATTTTTCTACCCCATTTTCACTATATCTGCATTCGTTTTTTTAATCGCTAGTGAAAGCAATGGCAGCTTTTTTTCATATAATAAGTGATAGATCACTGCACTAAACGCAGCATTTAAGTTGTGCAAGCAGTGATTTACTCATTCTGTGAGTGTTTAAAAAAAACACTGCATGTGTTTTTGCTGAACAGTGATCACTCAGAATAGTGCTGTGTGTGTATTAGCCCTTAATAACAAAAGTATTAAACTATTAATATAAATTTACTCAAACTTTAAACACACCAATATTGTAGCACACAAACTCCCTTGATGCCTGTGTAGATAACTGTTTGTTCACAAGTGACCATGTCCAGGCATGGCGTCCACATGAAAGCTCTGAAGCTCTGTCTTACTTCCATATTTTTAAATATAATCACATTGCGATCCCAACTTGAATTTTGGTACAGATGTGGCCAGGAACATAGCAGGCACATGTGCATTTTTTAAAATTTTAAAATGAAACATTTTTTTCTGAAATTAGTTTTAAAATTTTGCGTTTCCGTTCACACGGGTAAAATATTAACAAAGGTACTCTTGTGACATATCTGGTGAAACCCTGTAAAGTTCTGAGTAGAATGGTGTTTATTTTGTTTCTCTATCTTTTTATCTAGCCTGAGTTATGAGAAGAGATGTAAAGGCAGGCAACACCAAAATTCATACTTTTTCCAAACTTTGCATATCAATTAAAAAAAAAAAAAATCTAGCATTTTTTTTTTCTTCACGTTTTGCATTCACTGACACACTATTACCAAATAAAATCTCAAAAGAATTAAAAATAGAGGTAAAAATCATTGGTTCACTTGACATGGAAAGACCCAGCACGAACTAACGTGCTCCGACGGGAATCGCGCCATTTCCCGCCGCTATCGGCAGACCCTTAACTCAATCATGGGGTGCCAGTGGGTTATCATGACAGCGCGAGGTCAGCTGATGACCCTTGCCACTGTCATGACTTGATTTCTGTGAATGCTGGCAGAGCGTCAGGCATTCGCAGGAGATTAGCATTTCTGCATCTCAGAGCGACGCTGAAGTATCGCTCTGAACAGCAGAAGCGATCGGACAGTGCAGGCATAAAGTTCCCCAAGGTGACTAGTAAAATCAATAAAATAAAAAGTAAAAAAAGTTATAAAAATATATAAAATAAACACCTAACAGTTCAATTCATACCCCTTTTGCCTCATTTCAAAATAAAATAAAAAAGAACACATTTGGTATAGCCGCGTTCAGAATTGTCCGATCTATGAAAATATAAAAATCAATTCATCTGATCAGTAAACTGCGTAGCAATGAAAACATTGTATCTACCCAAAAATAGTATAATTAAAAACGTCAGCTCAAGACTGAAGAAATAAGCAGACAGTAAGCCCCAAATCCCAAAAAATGAGAACGCTATGGGTCTCGGAAAATGGCAACAGAAGCACAAATCTTTTTATTTATTTATAACTAGGTGTAGTACCCGGCGCTGCCCAGGATTGTAACTGTCTCTCTGTCTCTCTCCTTGTTTCTCTCTGTCTCTCCATCTCTCTCTGTCTCTTTCTGTCTCTCTCTGTCTCTCTTTTTTTTTTGTCTGTCTTTTGTCTGTTTCTTTGCCTGTCTGTCTGTGTGTTTGTCTGTCTCTCTCTATCCGTGTCTGTCTCTGTATCAGTCTCTCTGTATCAGTCTCTCTGTATCAGTCTCTCTGTATCAGTCTCTCTGTATCAGTCTCTCTGTATCAGTCTCTCTGTATCAGTCTCTCTGTATCAGTCTCTCTGTATCAGTCTCTCTGTATCAGTCTCTCTGTCTGTGTTTCTGTGTGTCTGTCTCTTTCCCTGCCTCTGTCTATTTCTCTATCTCTCTATCTGTCTGTCTGCCTCTTTCCCGGTCGGCCTCTTTCCCGGTCGGCCTCTTTCCCGGTCGGCCTCTTTCCCGGTCGGCCTCTTTCCCGGTCGGCCTCTTTCCCGGTCGGCCTCTTTCCCGGTCGGCCTCTTTCCCGGTCGGCCTCTCTCCCTGTCGGCCTCTCTCCCTGTCGGCCGCTCTCCCTGTCGGCCGCTCTCCCTGTCGGCCGCTCTCCCTGTCGGCCTCTCTCCCTGTCGGCCTCTCTCCCTGTCGGCCTCTCTCCCTGTCGGCCTCTCTCCATTTATTTGGTGCCTGAATCTACTCCAGATAAGTTTACTGTAAGTGTTGGATTTGACCAAAAAGGGAGCTGATGTTGAGAATTGGACTCCAGAGGCCATTATGGCCTTCCAGGAGCTTTAAAAGAGGTTCACTTCTGCCCCAGTCCTGCAGCAACTTGATTTTTCTCTTCCGTTTCAGGTGGAGATAGATGCCTCAGAGATTATAGCAGGAGCTGTTTTGTCTCAAAGACATCCTATAACTTCCAAACTGAAGCCTTGCGCCTTCTTCTCTCGGAAATTCCCCTCCAACCTATGTCTTCATTCTTCAAAAGCCCACTTCATAGCCAATAATTCCCGATTACCCAGATTATAGTTTCGTTCAGATGGAGAAAAATTTCTGAGAGAAGAAGGCGCGCAAGGCTTCAGTTTGGAAGTTATAGGATCTCTTTGAGACAAAACAGCTCCTGCTCCAATCTCTTTTTAGTGAATCTCTTTTTAAGCTCCTGGAAAGCCATAATGGCCTCTGGGGTCCAATTCTGAACATCCACTCCCGTTTTAGTCAAATCCAACAATTAAGCACAGAAACAAACTTATCTGGAATAGATTCAGGCACCAAATAATTGGGAAAAACAAAAGGGAAAACTCCCAGCCATCTTCAGAAGCAGGCAGGAACATGAATCACCGGCGACCGCCAGGCACAAAATACTCTCCTAAATAAACTAGGCTGATATGCAAAACGATTTCCTGGATTCACAGTTAATTCCATCACCTGTCTGAAACACAGATTCAAACTAAGCTTCATTACTATTCCTGGCCACCAGAGGGAGCTCCACACCAGCACCCACTCGGATGACATTCACAACAGTACCATACCTCCCAACTTTTAAAGAAGGAAAAGAGGGACAAAGTTTGCGGCGCGCGTAGCGGCAAATTTTTAGGCCACGCCCCCTAACCACACCCATTTCACAGTCACGCCCATATCCACTCCCCATCCACACCCATTCAGCACAAACACGCAGGCAGCCGGCGGGCCTCCAGCACGGACACGCAGGCAGCCGGCGGGCCTCCAGCACGGACACGCAGGCAGCCGGCGGGCCTCCAGCACGGACACGCAGGCAGCCGGCAGCCGGCGGGCCTCCAGCACGGACACGCAGGCAGCCGGCGGGCCTCCAGCACGGACACGCAGGCAGCCGGCGGGCCTCCAGCACGGACACGCAGGCAGCCGGCGGGCCTCCAGCACGGACACGCAGGCAGCCGGCGGGCCTCCAGCACGGACACGCAGGCAGCCGGCGGGCCTCCAGCACGGACACGCAGGCAGCCGGCAGCCGGCGGGCCTCCAGCACGGACACGCAGGCAGCCGGCGGGCCTCCAGCACGGACACGCAGGCAGCCGGCGGGCCTCCAGCACGGACACGCAGGCAGCCGGCGGGCCTCCAGCACGGACACGCAGGCAGCCGGCGGGCCTCCAGCACGGACACGCAGGCAGCCGGCGGGCCTCCAGCACGGACACGCAGGCAGCCGGCGGGCCTCCAGCACGGACACGCAGGCAGCCGGCGGGCCTCCAGCACGGACACGCAGGCAGCCGGCGGGCCTCCAGCACGGACACGCAGGCAGCCACAGTGAGGCGGCCGGTCGCCCGCACAGTGAGGCGGCCGGTCGCCTTCACAGACAGGCGGCCGGCCGCCTTCACAGACAGGCGGCGGGCCGCCCGCACAGAGAGGCGGCCAGCCGCCCGCACAGAGAGGCGGCCGGCTGCCCGCACAATGAGGCGGCGGGCCGCCCGCACAGACAGGCGGCGGGGGGCGCCCGCACAGACAGGCGGCAGGGGGGCGCCCGCACAGACAGGCGGCAGGGGGGCGCCCGCACAGACAGGCGGCAGGGGGGCGCCCGCACAGACAGGCGGCGGGGGGCGCCCGCACAGACAGGCGGCGGGTGGCGCCCGCACAGACAGGCGGCAGGGGGGCGCCCGCACAGACAGGTGGCGGGCCGACCGCACAGACAGGCGGCCGGCCGACCGCACAGACAGGCGGCCGGCCGACCGCACAGACAGGCGGCCGGCCGACCGCACAGACAGGCGGCCGGCCGACCGCACAGACAGGCTCCGGCCGGGGGTGAGGGGGGAGGGAGGGAAATCAGCGCTGGGGAGATTAGTTTACTGTACCAGCAGCAGCACAGGCAGCGCTCCTCTCTATGCCACGTCTACTAGGATGGTAGGAGGGAAAAGCAGGGAGGCGGAGAGAGAGTGGGTGGGCGGAGCCCGGGAGCCGGCCGTCCCGCCCGTGGCAACGGGACAAACAACGTAAAGCGTGAAAGTCCCGCTGTATCCGGGACGGTTGGGAGGTATGCAGCATGTTAGAATGTGTACATAAGATCCCGCTGGTGGTGGCCGCAGCTTATAGGCCCCAAATCTGGTGACAGGTTCCCTTTAAAGTGAACCTGTCAGGTGCAATATGCACTCAGAGCCAGGAGCAGTTCTGGGCACATATTGCTAATCCCTGCCTAACCGTCCCTGTATACACTAGCATAGATAAAGAGATCAAGAACAAATATTTTTAAAGATCTTATATCTTATGCTAATGAGCGCGGGGACTAGTCCGAAGGGCGTTACTTCACTTGGCTAGTCGGCTCGCATAGCATGTTAGCATGTTATTACGCCCCTGTGTGAGTACTAATACGCTATGTGAGCCGACTAGCCAAGTGAAGTAACGCCCTTGGGACTAGTCCCCGCGCTAATTAGCATAAGATATAAGCTCTTTAAAAATACTTTTTCTATAGATGCCTTTATCTATGCTAGTGTATACAGGGACAGTTAGGGAGGGATTAGCAATATACACCCAGAACTGCTCCTGGCTCTGAGTGCATATTGCACCTGATAGGTTCCCTTTAAAGGGAAACTGTCACCAGAAATTTAGCAAAAAAAATAAAAGATTCCCCTCTGCAGCTCCTGGGCTGCATTCTGGAAAGGTTCCTGTTGTTATTGTGCCCACTTTGAGACCTAAAAAAATACTTTATGAAGTCTTACCTTTTTGTATGCAAATCTGTTTTTATGGTCACGGGGGCGGGCTGCCTGGCGTCCGTTATTCCCCCTCCTGCCGCTGTACGCCGTCCCCCATTGCTCATTTCCATACATGAGGACGCCTTCCTCATGTAACTGTCCTCCTGAAGTTTTGTGCATGCCCAGTGCCACTCTCGCGGGACTGAGCACTGTGCAAAGTGTGAACGCTTTTGAGGTGATTGCGCAGGCGCGAGATTATGGGCGGCGCTGTGATTGTCATCAGCAGCGTCATCCAAGTACCTGCCCATAATCTCGTGCCCGCGCTTCTCACTCTGCCTCCACCGTTATGCGCAAGCACTGGCCATATGAACCATGTTACCTATTACCGTGGGCGCGAGATTATGGGCGGCGCTGTGATTGTCATCAGCAAAGTCATCCAAGTGCCCGCCCATAATCTCGTGCAAGCGGTAATAGGTAACATGGTTCATATGGCCAGCACTTGCGCATAACGGTGGAGTCAGAGGGAAAAGTGCGGGCACGAGATTATGGGCGGGTACTTGGTTAACGCTGTTGATGACAATCACAGCGCCGCCCATAATCTCGTGCCTGCGCAATCACCTGAAAAAGCGTTCACATGCGCAAAACTTCGGGAGGACAGTTACATGAGGAAGGCGTTCTTGTGTATGTAAATGAGCAATGGGGGACTGCGTAAAGCGGCAGGAGGGGGAATAACGGACGCCAGACAGCCCGCCCCCGTGACCATAAAAACACATTTGCATACAAAAAGGTAAGACTTCATAAAGTATTTTTGTAGGTCTCAAAGGGGGCACAATAACAACAGGAACCTTTCTAGAAGCAGCCCAGGAGCTGGAGAGGGGAATCTATTACTTTTATTGTGAAATTTCTGCTGACATGTTCCCTTTAACTGGTAGGGGAGCCAGGATAAAGCAGAGCTGAAGTTATTGGGAAGCTAGGACCCAGCAGCTCTACAGGCAGGAGACCACTGATCGGTAACTAATAGAAGCCTGCAGATGTCACTCTGCATAGGTTATTACTGGCCAGTGCTATCTGCAGGAGAGAGAAGTGCTGATTGCACGGTCTCCTCAGCGTCCTGACTCCCCGTGTATCTGCAGCAGTGAGAAGCCGCACAGGGGGAGTCAGAGAACAGCTGCAGAGAAACGCAGGCTCCAGGACTGGGGGGGTCGGCTCTGGGGGAGGGGGGGTCGCTCTGCTGCAGGGGGATCGCTCTGCTGCAGGGGGTGATTCATACCTCAGCAGCAGTCACAGGAGTAGGTGCGCGGTCGGCTCTGTAATGAATAGAAGGGAGAAACAGCGAGGCGGGGCTACAGTGGGTGGGTGGAGCCCGGGATAAACAGCCTCACGGGCGGGACCCGGGATCAAAGGCTCAGAAGAGGGACTGTCCCGCTGTATCCGGGACGGTTGGGAGGTATGCAGTACCCCCCCCTTTTGAGGAGGGGTCACTGAACCCTCACCAGGGCCACCAAGTCTGTTAGGATGGGCATGATGAAAAGCACCAACCAATCCGTCAGCGTGAATGTCAGAACAATAACCCAGGAATTGTCCTCCTGACCATAACCTTTCCACTTAACAAGGTACTG
>NC_134355.1:231470644-231473144 GCF_048569485.1 Anomaloglossus baeobatrachus
GTACCGACAGAGATGGAGGCAGACATGAGAACCACGAGGACAGTGGTCAAGTGCAGCTGAGCAGTGTCACAGCGGACAGTGACACAGCCAGTAGTACCTGTCAGGCTGATGGGGAAGAGTGGTTATTCCCCGGGGAGACAGCCTTCATCGGTGCTGTCACCCGCAGTCAGAGTGCCCAGAACGCAAATGAAACCTTGCCTGCTGACACCTCTTCACCCAGAGGGATAACGGAACTGGTTACGGACCCAGAGCAGGTCCCAGAGGGTCCTGGTGAGGTTGGAACCTTAACGTCACTTTTGGCTGCTTCTAGCCAAGAGTTTCAGGTGGCTCTACGAACTGATGCCAGTCTAAAGACGTTAAGGGACCTCGCAGAGAAGCCCTCTTCCGAGACCGATAAGGAGAGGGTATTCTGGGACCAGGGAAAGTTGTACCGGGAGACAATTCCCTGTAACCCCCAACAAGAGTGGCTGAAGGAAAAACAGCTGGTGGTGCCTCACCGCTTTAGGAGTGAGTTGCTGCGGATTGCCCATGAGATCCCACTCGCCGGACACTTGGGGGTTAGCAAAACCAAGGCCCGGCTGTCTCACCACTTCTATTGGCCCAAAATGGGGACAGATGTTGCCAACTACTGCCGCTCCTGCATCACATGTCAAAGAGTGGGAAAGTCAGGGCCTGCTCCCAAAGCTCCCCTGATCTCTTTGCCGGTGATAGAGGAGCCTTTCCAGAGGGTCGCTGTGGACATTGTCGGGCCTCTGGCCGTCCCCAGCAGCTCTGGAAAACGGTTCGTCCTTACTGTGGTAGACTATGCTACCCGGTATCCGGAGGCAGTGGCTCTGTCCTCAGTTAGGGCCGATAAGGTGGCAGATGCCCTCTTGACCATATTCTCCCGAGTAGGATTTCCCAGGGAGATGCTTACCGACCAGGGGACTCAGTTCATGTCTCGTCTAATGGAGGCTCTCTGTAAGAAAATGCAGGTGCGGCATCTGATATCAAGCGCTTATCACCCACAGACCAATGGTTTGTGTGAGCGATTTAATGGTACACTTAAGCAGATGCTTAAGATGCTGGTTGAGTCACATGGACGCGACTGGGAGCGGTATCTCTCACACCTGCTGTTTGCCTACAGAGAGGTACCACAGGCCTCAACGGGGTTTTCCCCCTTCGAGCTCCTGTATGGCAGACGAGTCCGGGGGCCTCTTGGTCTGGTAAGGGAATCCTGGGAAGAGGAACTGAATTCCCCAGAAGTGTCCGTTGTGGAGTATGTCATTCGGCTCCGTGACAAAATGCAGTCAATGACGCAGATGGTGCATGAGAATATGGCGCAAGCCCAGGCCAGCCAGAAGCGATGGTACGACCAACACGCTCGAGAGCGGGTGTACGAAGTGGGTCAGAAGGTGTGGGTCCTAGTCCCAATGACCCAGAACAAGCTTCAGGCGGCCTGGGAGGGTCCATACCTGGTGCATCAGCGCCTCAATGACGTAAACTATGTGGTCACCATCGACCATGCCAGGAAGAGGCAAAAGGTCTTCCATGTCAACATGATGAAAGCTCATCATGACAGGGAAGCCTTTGCTCTTCCTGTGTGTAGTCTTCCCGAGGAAGGCGAAAGTGAAGTCTTGGTGGACTTGCTCGCCTCAGCCCGGGATGGAGGGTCTATCGAGGAGGCGGCATTCAACCCACAGCTATCCTTGGACCAAAAGTCCCAGCTGCGGGAGGTATTCCGGCCCTACCTGATGACCTTCACGAATGTCCCAGGGAAGACATCCCTAGCCACCCACCAGGTGGACACAGGGAGTCATTCCCCAGTTCGTCAACCCCCATACCGTGTCTCCCTAGAGGTACAAAAGGACATAAAAAGGGAGATCGATGAAATGCTAGTCCTGGGAGTGATCCAGAGGTCCAAAAGTGCATGGGCCTCGCCTGTAGTCTTGGTTCCAAAAAAGGACCGGACAACCCGGTTTTGTGTGGACTACAGGAGGCTAAATGCAATCACAGCACCCGATGCGTACCCAATGCCACGCATCGACGAGTTACTGGATTGCTTAGCCGGGGCCCAGTACCTGACCATCATGGACCTGAGTCGAGGGTACTGGCAGATTCCTATGTCCAAGGAAGCACAGGAAAGGTCCGCCTTCATCACCCCATTCGGGCTGTATGAATCCCTCGTCATGCCCTTTGGCATGAGAAATGCTCCTGCCACTTTCCAGCGATTGGTCGACCAGCTGCTCGAGGGACTAGGAGGGTTTGCAGTAGCTTACCTGGATGACATTGCCATCTTTAGTCCCACTTGGGAGGAACACCTGGGGCACCTGGAGCAGGTGCTCAGGCGGATCCAAAGCGCTGGTCTGACTATAAAGCCAGGGAAGTGTCAGATCGGCATGACGGAGGTACAGTACCTTGGACACAGAGTGGGTGGCGGGACCCTGAAACCAGAGCCAGGGAAGGTTGATGCCATCACCTCCTGGCCTACCCCCAAGTCAAAGAAGCAGGTGATGTCCTT
>NC_134355.1:231478144-231490644 GCF_048569485.1 Anomaloglossus baeobatrachus
TAATATACCTGGGTACATAAATCTGCATGCCGCCAGCCTCTTACCCCGACGTACGTTTCGCGCCCAGCTTCAACGGGGGGCGTGCTGGGTCGTCGGAAGTGCTGGGTATAAATACACAAGATCTGCCAATCAGATGAAATTGGCGGCGCTCACGTAAGTCTTGTTCCTCCCTCCTTAAAACGTCACCTCCTGCCGGGCACCCGTGGAACGCAGTCTGCGTGTCAGGCACAAGGAAGTGTCCGACACCGCAGAATGCCCCACGTATTTGTGCTCAGCATTTTGGTTCCGGGTGGCTTTAGACACCGTGAGCGCTCTATCCCAAATCAGCAGATCTATCTCTATTTACAGCTAAAAGTTATTGCATGTGTCCTCATTAATGAATTTTAACCCTTCTCTACATTGCAAACCATCAAATACTGGTATCCCACATCAATATCCCGATAATACCCATACATAGAATCGTACTTACAATAGTATTATCCCATATACATCAATTAATATGCTTATTCATCAATACAAAATACATATAAAAATTTTTTATTTTTATTATACACAAAATATACCCTAATTACTATTATTCGACGATAAGATATTCAAATAATTTCTCAAAAAGTTGCGGATGGATCCACACGCCAATAACACGGACAAAAGTGAAGAAATATAAACATCTACAATAAATAGAAAACAAAAATTATGATTAAAAACAGCAGAAAACATAAATATAACCCATCACGTCCCTTAAAACCCTACACTACATAAAAACAATTAAAAACAGAATTGACAAAAAGATCCAAATATTAAGACTAGTAGACATTAATCAAACCATAGTCCTAGGAATTTACAAAAAAGCCCCAAACCCTAAAGTTTCATTTAATCCTTGAGGGCTCAGGGTACCAAGCCTAAAAATCCACCGGCTTTCAACTCTAGCCAAGATTTTTCCTAAATCCCCTCCTCTGATTCCTAACTCTACCTGGTCAATGGCTTTGACTTTAAGAAGAAAAGGATTACAGTTATGAAATTCTTTAAAATGTCGCGGTAATGTTTTAAGTTGTATCTTATCATCTACCGTCTTTGCATTGGCAATATCTCTACAGTGTTCACGTATCCTAATTTTCAATTCGGATACCAACATATAATTTCTTACAAGGGCATTCCCCCAAATAAATGACCCCTTTTGAAGCACAAGTAAGCTGTTTTCTTATTGTGAACATCTTGGATCCATCAAAGTTGGAAAATTTTTTTGATTTTGTGAGATTAGCACAGGCTTTACAAAGCCCGCAGGGGAAAAAACCTTGATCTGCAGAGGTCAACATCCTTTTCTGTTTTGCTTCTCTATCGAAGTGGCTATGGACTAATGTGTCCTTCAAATTCTTAGATCTTCTCGCTGTGACCAGCGGTATGGGAGGCAAAATATCCCTCAAAATTTTGTCAGAGCGTAAAATGCCCCAATGTTTACACAAAATATTTTTCATTTCTGCCCAACGGTTATGATAAGTTGTAATAAACCTTTTTTGTCCTATGTTTATTTCCTTCACCTTATTGTCTCCAATTGGTCGAGACTCATTAGGGAACAGTAACGAATCCCTTGAGCAATGTAAGGCCCGCCGATAGCCCCTACGTATTACTTTCTTATTATAACCTCTTTCAAGAAATCTGTTTGCCAATTCTTTAGACTGTTTTTCAAACGTATCCTGATCTGAACAAATCCTTTTTGTTCGTAAGAATTGCCCTACCGGGATTCCTGAAATTACTGCCTTAGGATGAGAGGATGAGGCATGAAGAAGGCTATTTGTCGCTGTACTTTTTCTAAATATAGACGTTGACAAACAGCCATCTTTTTCTGCTTTAATGAGGATATCTAGAAACTCAAGTTCTCTACCCTGCTTGAATGTTAACCTGATATTTTGTTGGTTGTTATTCAGGGCTTGCATCACCTCATTAAGCTCAGAGGCGGAGCCATCCCAGATAAAAAGGATGTCGTCAATGTAGCGCATCCAATTATGGATGCGACTACAACCTGGGATGGCTTCGCTTAAAAATATGTCCCTCTCCCATGCTCCTAAGAATAAATTGGCATAAGAGGGGGCGCATGCCGCCCCCCTTCGCCGTTCCTTGCGTCTGTAAGAAAATTTTTCCGTCAAAGGTGAACACATGGGTTAGTATGAATTGCAGCAAAATAAGGAGTAATTCCGCCATTGGTTTCTCCATTGTACTATTTTTCAAAAATAAAGAAACTGCTCGTAAGCCATCCGTGTGTCTTATCGACGTATAAAGGGACTCGACGTCGGCCGTAACCAGAATCATACTGGAACTGAGTTGAATACCGTCCAGTCTACCTAGTGCCGACGTCGTGTCCGTAATGTACGATGGCAATTCTGCCACAAGTGGCTTAAGATAGTGGTCAATGATATTACAAATCATTTCGCATAATCCTCCATTACCTGCCACTATCGGTCTTCCCGGAGGATCTGTGATATTCTTATGCACTTTTGGAATTAAATAGAATGTCGCTAGCCGAGGGTGCAGATTTTTAACAAAGTCCACCAATTTCTTGGGTATTATCCCCTGATCGAAAGCCTGTGACAGAATTGACAGTAGATCAGCCTGACAAATTGGAAGAGGGTTAGACATCAGCTTTTTGTAACACTGCCTCATATTCAACAATTTGTAGGCCTGTCGTTCATACATGACAACAGGCCATACAACAATATTGCCGCCTTTATCGGCGGATTTAAAGACTACATCTGTCCAAGATTGTAAGTCTTTCAATGCCTCCCTTTCCTTTCTGGACAGATTAGATGAACCACGTTATGTGGAGAAGCAGTGCTCAAAATCCTGTGAAACCATCTTTGTAAAGATTTCAATAGCTGGACATATATTAAAAGCGGGGAATTTACTAGATTTCTTCAAAAGGTCATGTGGAAACGTACTTACAGACTGAGGTAAGCTTTCATCCTCTAATGATTGCAAGTATTGCCACAGCCTCCCTTTCTTCTTTTGTAAAAGAATCATCCAATTGATGGGATTTGTTATATAATCTCTTGAAAAATAATTTCCTCGAAAACAGGTGTAAATCTTTTATGGATGTGAACGTGTCTACAGGACATGAAGGAGAAAAAGATAAACCCTTTTCCAACAGAGAGATATGTGATTCAGTTAGAGTATGATCAGATAAATTAATTACCTTTAATTGCTGATGTTCACTGCTACTATCTTTATTAAAAATGTCATAGGGTCGTTTGTTGAATTTTTGTTTGGTTTTGGAACGCGTATTAAACGTGTGTCCATGATCCAATGAAGTACTAGCCACGCTAGACGTCCCAGACTGTATAGATGAACTCCTAGAGCGATTTTGAGCCCCTTCGGACTTTCTATTTTGCCAACGGAAGATTTTATTATTTTCATAGTCTCCTACATCCCGAACAAACTTCTGTTTGTCTGAGCTTATTGCCTTCTCCCACCTCTCCACATCTTTCTCCAGAAGGGCAATTAAATTTTGGAAGGATTCATTATTCAGCTCCTTCTGCAGAGCTGATTGAATGGACTCAATCTCCTTCTCAATTTTGTTCATAGACATTGAGTTTTTTTCCATAATTATCCGTATAAATTCTAGAGAACAGGTGGTTGCAGCCGCACTCCACCTCTGGTTTAACCCTTCATCCTCTAAATCAAAGGAGGGGTAAATTTGGACCCTTAAGCCCATAGGCACTATTTTTTTGTTCAAGGTAATTTTCCAAGGACGTACGTGTCCACCATAATTTCATCTTTTTGTATAACATATTTTTATATCTTTTTGTCAATTCTTTATGTACCACACCATTATCCACATTGACTGTCACATCTCGTTTAAAAATCCCTGTAGCTTTGGACTGCCAAGCTGTAAACTTAGCCTCAAAGTCCATTTTGGAATGACCAATCTGTAATAGAAACAGAAGCAATAGAATTAACACACAAGAGGTCTTTAAGTATCCGGACACTCCCATTATACACTTATAACAACACTATGAAAAAATATTTTTCGTATAACATTTCTTCAAAAAAGGAGTACATAGATCCCAATTATTAAATAGTAATCTTTATTTCATAAACAAACACAATTAAAAGGATGTGCACAGTAAACAGACAGACTTTAAGCAGCATAATATTGCACATGAAGGAGTCAATCCTGGAAAAAAGTGACGCGTGCTATTGCAATAGATAAGGTTGTTCTCTGACTTGTAAAAACGATGTCTAGTTTGTATGTATATATATGTATGTATATATGTATGTATGTATATATGTGTATATATGTATGTATGTATATATATGTATGTATGTATATGTATGTATGTGTATGTATGTATGTATATATGTATATGTATATATATATGTATGTGTATGTATGTATGTATATGTATGTATGTGTATGTATATATATGTATGTATGTATATGTATGTATGTGTATGTATATATATGTATGTATATATATGTATGTATATATATGTATGTATATATATGTATGTATATATATGTATGTATGTATATGTATGTATATGTATGTATATATATGTATGTATATATATGTATGTATATGTATGTATGTATATATGTATGTATGTATATATGTATGTATGTATATGTATGTATGTATATGTATGTATGTATATGTATAAAAAAAAAAAAAAAACAAAAAGCTAGCACCAAATGTGCACTACAGCACTAAACATTCCAAACTGTACTTATTATAAAAAATGTTTTGAGATTTTTGGCAAAAAATTGCAATTTCTTGAGCTGCTTCGCCACGTCACGGCAAATCTCATTTGAAGCAGTCCTACACTAAAATATTTTTATAAAATGTGCCATACGGCCTCACATATGAATAGTAGAACTGCTCTTAGCAGCACTCACCTGGTCTATTTCAATCCCGTACCCATGACTGAGTCATGGCTGTGGGCGGGACAGGTCCAAGCAAATGCTGCATGAAGTAAATAGCCTGTGGACAAAGCCTGATGACTTAATGTGAACAGTCACCAACCGCCAAAATCCAGACAGATGGAATACATCCCAAATTGGGGGGCATAGCAAGGTGGAGGTCAACCACCGACCAATTCAATGAAGAAAAAACAAAAAGCTAGCACCAAATGTGCACTACAGCACTAAACATTCCAAACTGTACTTATTATAAAAAAATTTTTGAGATTTTTGGCAAAAAATTGCAATTTCTTGAGCTGCTTCGCCACGTCACGGCAAATCTCATTTGAAGCAGTCCTACACTAAAATATTTTTATAAAATGTGCCATACGGCCTCACATATGAATAGTAGAACTGCTCTTAGCAGCACTCACCTGGTCTATTTCAATCCCGTACCCATGACTGAGTCATGGCTGTGGGCGGGACAGGTCCAAGCAAATGCTGCATGAAGTAAATAGCCTGTGGACAAAGCCTGATGACTTAATGTGAACAGTCACCAACCGCCAAAATCCAGACAGATGGAATACATCCCAAATTGGGGGGCATAGCAAGGTGGAGGTCAACCACCGACCAATTCAATGAAGAAAAAACAAAAAGCTAGCACCAAATGTGCACTACAGCACTAAACATTCCAAACTACTTATTATAAAAAAATTTTTGAGATTTTTGGCAAAAAATTGCAATTTCTTGAGCTGCTTCGCCACGTCACGGCAAATCTCATTTGAAGCAGTCCTACACTAAAATATTTTTATAAAATGTGCCATACGGCCTCACATATGAATAGTAGAACTGCTCTTAGCAGCACTCACCTGGTCTATTTCAATCCCGTACCCATGACTGAGTCATGGCTGTGGGCGGGACAGGTCCAAGCAAATGCTGCATGAAGTAAATAGCCTGTGGACAAAGCCTGATGACTTAATGTGAACAGTCACCAACCGCCAAAATCCAGACAGATGGAATACATCCCAAATTGGGGGGCATAGCAAGGTGGAGGTCAACCACCGACCAATTCAATGAAGAAAAAACAAAAAGCTAGCACCAAATGTGCACTACAGCACTAAACATTCCAAACTGTACTTATTATAAAAAAAATTTTGAGATTTTTGGCAAAAAATTGCAATTTCTTGAGCTGCTTCGCCACGTCACGGCAAATCTCATTTGAAGCAGTCCTACACTAAAATATTTTTATAAAATGTGCCATACGGCCTCACATATGAATAGTAGAACTGCTCTTAGCAGCACTCACCTGGTCTATTTCAATCCCGTACCCATGACTGAGTTGACCTCCACCTTGCTATGCACCCCAATTTGGGATGTATTCCATCTGTCTGGATTTTGGCGGTTGGTGACTGTTCACATTAAGTCATCAGGCTTTGTCCACAGGCTATTTACTTCATGCAGCATTTGCTTGGACCTGTCCCGCCCACAGCCATGACTCAGTCATGGGTACGGGATTGAAATAGACCAGGTGAGTGCTGCTAAGAGCAGTTCTACTATTCATATGTGAGGCCGTATGGCACATTTTATAAAAATATTTTAGTGTAGGACTGCTTCAAATGAGATTTGCCGTGACGTGGCGAAGCAGCTCAAGAAATTGCAATTTTTTGCCAAAAATCTCAAAACATTTTTTATAATAAGTACAGTTTGGAATGTTTAGTGCTGTAGTGCACATTTGGTGCTGGCTTTTTGTTTTTTCTTCATTGAATTGGTCGGTGGTTGACCTCCACCTTGCTATGCACCCCAATTTGGGATGTATTCCATCTGTCTGGATTTTGGCGGTTGGTGACTGTTCACATTAAGTCATCAGGCTTTGTCCACAGGCTATTTACTTCATGCAGCATTTGCTTGGACCTGTCCCGCCCACAGCCATGACTCAGTCATGGGTACGGGATTGAAATAGACCAGGTGAGTGCTGCTAAGAGCAGTTCTACTATTCATATGTGAGGCCGTATGGCACATTTTATAAAAATATTTTAGTGTAGGACTGCTTCAAATGAGATTTGCCGTGACGTGGCAAAGCAGCTCAAGAAATTGCAATTTTTTGCCAAAAATCTCAAAACATTTTTTATAATAAGTACAGTTTGGAATGTTTAGTGCTGTAGTGCACATTTGGTGCTGGCTTTTTGTTTTTTCTTCATTGAATTGGTCGGTGGTTGACCTCCACCTTGCTATGCACCCCAATTTGGGATGTATTCCATCTGTCTGGATTTTGGCGGTTGGTGACTGTTCACATTAAGTCATCAGGCTTTGTCCACAGGCTATTTACTTCATGCAGCATTTGCTTGGACCTGTCCCGCCCACAGCCATGACTCAGTCATGGGTACGGGATTGAAATAGACCAGGTGAGTGCTGCTAAGAGCAGTTCTACTATTCATATGTGAGGCCGTATGGCACATTTTATAAAAATATTTTAGTGTAGGACTGCTTCAAATGAGATTTGCCGTGACGTGGCGAAGCAGCTCAAGAAATTGCAATTTTTTGCCAAAAATCTCAAAACATTTTTTATAATAAGTACAGTTTGGAATGTTTAGTGCTGTAGTGCACATTTGGTGCTGGCTTTTTGTTTTTTCTTCATTGAATTGGTCGGTGGTTGACCTCCACCTTGCTATGCACCCCAATTTGGGATGTATTCCATCTGTCTGGATTTTGGCGGTTGGTGACTGTTCACATTAAGTCATCAGGCTTTGTCCACAGGCTATTTACTTCATGCAGCATTTGCTTGGACCTGTCCCGCCCACAGCCATGACTCAGTCATGGGTACGGGATTGAAATAGACCAGGTGAGTGCTGCTAAGAGCAGTTCTACTATTCATATGTGAGGCCGTATGGCACATTTTATAAAAATATTTTAGTGTAGGACTGCTTCAAATGAGATTTGCCGTGACGTGGCGAAGCAGCTCAAGAAATTGCAATTTTTTGCCAAAAATCTCAAAACATTTTTTATAATAAGTACAGTTTGGAATGTTTAGTGCTGTAGTGCACATTTGGTGCTGGCTTTTTGTTTTTTCTTCAATGTATGTATATGTATGTATATATATGTATGTATATATATGTATGTATATATATGTATGTATATATATGTATGTATATGTATGTATATATGTATGTATATATGTATGTATGTATATGTATGTATGTATATATATATTGGAGCTCCCTCCCTCCATAAGCAGACGTCACTTCTATGGCAGAAGCTTAGTAAGTTTCATGTTTATACCTTTTATTTTAATGTAACTGTTATGCCGTAATGTGTATTGTTCCCTTTTGTAACTTCTTGTATATTCTTTAAACACTGCCTATTTTCGGATTAAATATATAAAAATTTAAGAGTTTCTTTCCTTATGCTTTATATACGAATCCAAAACCCCGAAGGGCCTTATGCTATCTGAAACGGGTTCCCAGCTACCTGTAGAAAGTCTGGGTGGTGGCAGCGTAATTGTTATTGCATAGAATTATTGGAGTGCTATCATTAAGGGTACCGAGGTATATAAATATTCCATTAGCAGGAATCAGAGATATACATTTACCCTTGCTGTGAGACCTCCAATATTTGGCATTATCAGCTCAGCAGCCTCATCTTATGCATTGTCCTGCAGTACCAAAAGTGGCCTGCAGACAAGGGGGGCGCTAGAGAGTAGTCGTGTGTAACAAATCAGTGAACAGCTGCGGATTTCTGAGGGACTTCCCCGGCTGTTCGTGACAAATTGGTGGCAGCGGTGGGATATATAAAGCATTAGTGATCTGGTTTGAGCAATCATCCCTGTCACTAAAAACTTGCAAAAGTTTTGAGGATTGAACTCAGTGTTTAAATATACCTGGAACAATACTGTACGTGTAGCAGTTACCCCCCTCCCCTTCTCTCTTGTTTTCTATCCTATCTTTTATTTGGCAATTATGGAGGCTGTGTCAGAAGCCTGGTACAATCAGCAGAAGAAGGAAGTTCTTTCTGCACTCTGCAGATCCAAGTTGATTGATGGCCATGGCAAAACGAGGCAGGACCTCATTAAAGAACTTTTACAATGGGACGCAGAGCATGTCCGTTTCCCCAGTGCTGAAGAAGGGGAGGCAAGCCAAGCCCAGGATGGGACTGCTGCAGAATCCCCACCATCAACTGCGAGCCAGAGCAGTGACCAGGGCAACATGGACTCCTACCTGCAAATGGCCCTACAACAGTTCACTGCCGAGGACCGGCAGGGACGGCTGGACCTCATTCAGCAATATCGAGAGGCTGAGAGAGCCGAGCGCCAGGCCCAGGCTGAGAGAGCTGAGCGCCAGGCTCAGGCTGAGAGAGCCGAGCGAGAGGCTGAGCGAGCCGAGCGAGAGCGCCAAGCCCAGAGAGACCATGAATTGAATGTCCTCAAAGCCCGGCAGCAGACATCTTCCTCACTAAACGGTGAGTCCAATAATGCCAGCAGCTTTAAGCCCCGACCGGAGCACTTTCCTGTGATGGAAAAGGACGGGAATTTGGACAGCTTTCTGACGGGATTTGAAAAGACTTGCTTTCAGTACCAGTTGCCCTCAACACAATGGGCACAATACTTAACCCCAGGGCTGCGAGGCAAGGCCCTGGACGCGTTTGCCAGTCTCCCTCAAGAGCAGAGTGGAGACTATGGGGCCATAAAGCAGGCCCTAGTACGGAAGTATCAGCTGACTCCGGAGGTGTACCGAAAAAAATTCCGGACCCTCCAGCTCGGACCTCATGACAGCTACAGCGATTTGGAGGGTGGGCTCCAGCGCACCTTTGACCAGTGGATCCAAGGACTGTCCGTTACAACCTTTGAGGAGTTAAAGGACCTCATGGTGAAGGACCAACTCCTACATGTCTGTCCTGTGGAGGTTCGACAGTTTGTTATGGACCGAGAGCCCAAGGAGGCCTCAAAAGCAGCCCAGATTGCCGACGCCTATGTGGCCAACCGTGCATCGGAGGTGCGGAAGCCGTCCACCACTAGCTGGAAAGGGGGTAAGATGACAACTACAACCACCCCTGCCCCTACCAGCCGACCTCCCGTAGGTCCTGTTTCATCCACCAGTGCCCGGCCCACCTCTGACACTCGCAGGTGTTTTTCCTGCAACCTGCCTGGACACCTCAGCTCTGGTTGCCCAGAGAGGCAGAAGAGGAACCCCACATCCAAGGCCCAAGGGCCCACTGGAACTGTCCTTTTGGCAAGGAAGGCGGGTGGTAGGGCCTGCGAAAACCTACACCCCGTCACCGTAGGCGGAACCCCCACTGTGGGGCTCAAGGACACTGGGGCCGACAGAACACTGGTCCGCCCTGAACTGGTACCCCCTGAAAACTTTATCCCGGGAAAACTCCTGACTGTCGCCTTGGCGGGGGGTGTCCACCACTCCTTCCCAATGGCCTGATTCCCCTCGACTGGGGTGCTGGGAGAGGGTTGAGGGAAGTGGGGGTGGATGAACATCTACCAACCAATGTTTTATTGGGGACTGATCTGGGGCGATTAGTTGCACAATTTCTCCCTGATGATCCTCCCGAATCCAAAAAGTCATGTGATACAAATGTTGTTGATCAGTCATGTGATGCAAATGTTGTTAAATCATGTGATGCAAATGTTGTTGATAAGTCATGCGACCCGAATGCGGATATCCAGAACGTAATTACAAATGTTGTGCATGGTAATAATGTGGAGATTTGTACAGGGGAACTCAGCCATGCCACGCGGCAGGGTGACGTGGCTGAGGACGACCCCAAGGTAGCAAGTGTCTGTACCGACAGAGATGGAGGCAGACATGAGAACCACGAGGACAGTGGCCAAATGCAGCTGAGCAGTGTCACAGCGGACAGTGACACAGCCAGTAGTACCTGTCAGGCTGATGGGGAAGAGTGGTTATTCCCCGGGGAGACAGCCTTCATCGGTGCTGTCACCCGCAGTCAGAGTGCCCAGAACGCAAATGAAACCCTGCCTTCTGACACCTCTTCACCCAGAGGGATAACGGAACTGGTGATGGACCCAGAGCAGGTCCCAGAGGGTCCCGGTGAGGTTGGAACCTTAACGTCACTTTTGGCTGCTTCTAGCCAAGAGTTTCAGGTGGCTCTACGAACTGATGCCAGTCTAGAGACGTTAAGGGACCTCGCAGAGAAGCCCTCTTCCGAGACCGATAAGGAGAGGGTATTCTGGGACCAGGGAAAGTTGTACCGGGAGACAATTCCCTGTAACCCCCAACAAGAGTGGCTGAAGGAAAAACAGCTGGTGGTGCCTCACCGCTTTAGGAGTGAGTTGCTGCGGATTGCCCATGAGATCCCACTCGCCGGACACTTGGGGGTTAGCAAAACCAAGGCCCGGCTGTCTCACCACTTCTATTGGCCCAAAATGGGGACAGATGTTGCCAACTACTGCCGCTCCTGTATCACATGTCAAAGAGTGGGAAAGTCAGGGCCTGCTCCCAAAGCTCCCCTGATCTCTTTGCCGGTGATAGAGGAGCCTTTCCAGAGGGTCGCTGTGGACATTGTCGGGCCTCTGGCCGTCCCCAGCAGCTCTGGAAAACGGTTCGTCCTTACTGTGGTAGACTATGCTACCCGGTATCCGGAGGCAGTGGCTCTGTCCTCAGTTAGAGCCGATAAGGTGGCAGATGCCCTCTTGACCATATTCTCCCGAGTAGGATTTCCCAGGGAGATGCTTACCGACCAGGGGACTCAGTTCATGTCTCGTCTAATGGAGGCTCTCTGTAAGAAAATGCAGGTGCGGCATCTGATATCAAGCGCTTATCACCCACAGACCAATGGTTTGTGTGAGCGATTTAATGGTACACTTAAGCAGATGCTTAAGATGCTGGTTGAGTCACATGGACGCGACTGGGAGCGGTATCTCTCACACCTGCTGTTTGCCTACAGAGAGGTACCACAGGCCTCAACGGGGTTTTCCCCCTTCGAGCTCCTGTATGGCAGACGAGTCCGGGGGCCTCTTGGTCTGGTAAGGGAATCCTGGGAAGAGGAACTGAATTCCCCAGAAGTGTCCGTTGTGGAGTATGTCATTCGGCTCCGTGACAAAATGCAGTCAATGACGCAGATGGTGCATGAGAATATGGCGCAAGCCCAGGCCAGCCAGAAGCGATGGTACGACCAACACGCTCGAGAGCGGGTGTATGAAGTGGGTCAGAAGGTGTGGGTCCTGGTCCCAATGACCCAGAACAAGCTTCAGGCGGCCTGGGAGGGTCCATACCTGGTGCATCAGCGCCTCAATGACGTAAACTATGTGGTCACCATCGACCATGCCAGGAAGAGGCAAAAGGTCTTCCATGTCAACATGATGAAAGCTCATCATGACAGGGAAGCCTTTGCTCTTCCTGTGTGTAGTCTTCCCGAGGAAGGCGAAAGTGAAGTCTTGGTGGACTTGCTCGCCTCAGCCCGGGATGGAGGGTCTATCGAGGAGGCGGCATTCAACCCACAGCTATCCTTGGACCAAAAGTCCCAGCTGCGGGAGGTATTCCGGCCCTACCTGATGACCTTCACGAATGTCCCAGGGAAGACATCCCTAGCCACCCACCAGGTGGACACAGGGAGTCATTCCCCAGTTCGTCAACCCCCATACCGT